>NC_031501.1:4329583-4433225 GCF_000237925.1 Schistosoma mansoni | reverse complement strand
GCTTTAAAAAGTATATTGTTAGCTTAGTTTCCAAAGTAAAATTAACATATCTGGCTAAATTATTCATCACTATACATCGATCTCGATATGGGTAGTTCGATGCAAATATATTTCTGACAATAAAAGCTTCATTAAAAGAATATCTCTGCATTGCGTTTGCATTAGGAAGATTGTCCTAATCAGTAGACGTTACCCTATTGTCGGTAGACCTAAATTTCAAAGGATGAATAAAACACAACACATTTTTAATAAGCCTACTTAACGACTTGATGGAAAACGATCAAAATGTATTAAATAGGAATTCTCATATTATGTTCTAGATTCCTCACAGCTAATCCAGCTGGAAATTTATGTAATATGTGAAAAAATTCATTAATTGTAATGTTAAACCACATTTCATATTTCATTTTCATATGGGCCATAGGCTGTTTAAAAGTTCAGAGCAATTAAAAAATAAAATTAGTTTGTTTTCATCAATAAGTTTTACTTCAATAAAAATTACATGTTAACATAATGTCCACAAATGTAAAGGCATTTAAAAACATAGAAAATAAAGAAAGTTCTGAACAAGAACATTCATCATCAAAACGTCAAGTTGATAAGTGATTTACTTCTCTATTTAGTGAACTAGAAAACCGTTCACTAGGGTGGAAGTATTACAAAAACTGTTTAATTAGAATATAAATAATACTAGTTCGTTAAATCAGTGAAAGATCCCTTTAGAATAGTAACAGTTAGGAATTCACTAGTGATAAAAACCCTTGAACATATAGTGGTGAACCGTGGATTGTAAAGTTCAACCATCTCAAAAGTGAAACAAGCTACCTATCAATGTTAGTCGAAAATTTTCACAAATATTACTAGATGATTGAAGCTGGAAATTTAATTCACTGGACCTCACACTATTATTAGGAAACTTATCTGTACGGCGTTAGATTTCTTACTAATTATGGACTAGGATTAAATAACTGTCCACTACCTCATGTTATTTCAACACATGCTTGGCTGAAATCAATCAATAACATAAACCACTTGCAGTTTATTTACATTAGATTGGTTAGAAACCCAGTTTACTTCCTAAAATCCAACTACTTGACAAAATAACTTTAATAAATCCCTAATTCAAATCTTTCTCGTTTTAATAAGATTAATAAAATTAGATGAATACTGAGTAATATATTTTTTTACTCTGACGAGCAAATTTATCTACTTCAAATATATGCCGATTCAGTAAATTACTCTATGAAACGGAAATTCCAATAAAAAAACCTAATCAAAATGAACACCAGGTATAAAATATTCCGTAAATAGCAATTAGACAACTCACCTCTAAAGGCATCTTGCGACAAATAACAAATTATATGATTATATAAAATATATATTCAACCGCTCAACATACCTATTTAAATCAAATGCATCGAGATTATTATAGCATTCAGAATTTTTTTATTACACTTTATTACGTACATATCATAGCTACAGAACGACTGATTTACCTACATGTCTAAACGAGTACATTAACAATATATAGCGGACAGATGAGATTGGATACCTTACTCATGTCCGTTGTTAACATATAAAGTGGCTGTCTATATCGGTTCTATGAACAACAACTTTTATGCCGACTTTATTTCTATTAAACGTGTTCTTATCACAGATGTTTCTTAAGTCTGATATATTGTTCAATATTTTAGAATTTGAACAAAGATTTGAGTAGAATAACATGAGTCTATTTTATTTCATTTGAAGACAAAGTAACTGGCAACTAAACTGTTTCCTGTAAGTAATTTAAACCCATTATGTAACTATGACTTATAACACAACAGTTTATAAGCAGTTGACGCTAACAAAACGAAATAAAATGGATTCATCTTATTCTACTCACATCTTTGTTCTTACTCTCTCCAAGGTGATAAAGGGAACTATGTGTGCGAAATTTTTGAAGTTAATTATAATTTAACAAATTTTCCAGTTTACGTCATAACACTATAACTTTTTCACCAATGGGCTTCATAAAATAAACGTTTACAGTTCCCTTCCTGGAAGCAATAACAGAAACTCTTGATAAATCCATAGATTCGAAGTATTTCTATATATAATACGACAAGCGCCAAAACACAAAAACAGTATAGGGTACTTGGCACTTATATACCGGACAGAGTCTTGAAAATAGCAGTTGTGCTATTGTTCAACACTCTCTTCTGGTGTTTATCTTCGAATTATGTAACTAACATGCTTTTGGGTATATCTTATTTAATCTAACTCAACAATCATTCTTGAACCAATGGAAAATTATGTAGCTGAACAAAATGATTGGGTTTATTATTGTGATCAACAAGTTGGTTAGACCAAAGTTATTATAAATTCAATAATTTGCTTTTACTTGTACACGGATTACAGAATAACAATTGATAATGAGTTATATGTTTTATTGATCCATGACTTTGGCGAACATTGGTGAACAATGTGAAAATGTTTTTGGCCTTCTAAAACTACTAATCCTTAAATTCTCCTTTTAAACATTAAAAAACACACTCAACGATTGCGACCATAGTGTTTAGGTGAGATATTTGGCTGTTACCCTACACTCAGTTGATGGGAAATGGTAATGTAAAATGATATGATGGGAGTGTGAATGTTTATACGTACAGTGAATCGGTCATATAATCAACATCAAACATCAATGGGAAGTTTCAAACAACCAATACAATGGCAACACTAAATTAGCTCTAATTTGATTACTGTAGAATAGACAGAAAGACTATGAAGTATCTATCCATTATAAAACTACCATACACGACATTTCTTCAAACAAATAACAAATAAATGTAATGAATAATATTGTTTTATAATTAACTACAAAAGCATACTTACAAATGAACCCCATACACTATTAATACCATTCGGTATAATTCATAGTAAAAGTCAAGGATGAAATGATTAGAATAAAACTGAATTTCCGAATCACCAATCATTTTGACATTATTGGTGAACTATGCTTTCAAACTAATTTTTATATATTCATATCAAATGCGTAACTTTTGTTTATTTTTTTATTGCAATATAACTAACAACTGTGTGATGAAGTTGACAAAAGATACTCTAGATATGAAATGTACCAACAATTGCATATTCTGTAATTTTTTTACAGATTTCAGAGAGCTTGTTTATCTTACAAAAATTCGTCGTGTAATATCTTTATGTCGCCAACCAATATGAAAAAACATATTTCCAAAATGAAATAAAATACAAGGTAGATAGCTGGACATTCTTTTGAAATAAACTTGAGGCTAAAGGTTACGTAAGTAAGCAATATGGCTCAGATAATAAAGTACACTAGCTTATATTGTTGTTAGTGGAACAACTTCAAAAACGGTTTAAAATGCAGCACCTACATGGAGTTTGAATTACTAGGAAACTAAGTTATTTTTAATACGGACTGAAAATATTTCTATCACTAAATAAATATAAACCTTCAGGTAATATTTTAGATTGATTACTTACATCTTTTTATAGTTAATACCCATCAAATTGTTTAACTGCTTACCACTCAATGATTAATTTGTTTCAATATCTCAGTCCCTGAATATGATACACGGTGACGCATGCTGAAATTACGCGTAGAATATTACCTCCTACAAGATAGAAGGTAAATCTTGTTGACTAGTACCAACTAGTACAGCATAAAGATCCAGCTGTCTCAAGCTAAGTTACTTATAACAAAATGAACTGCAATACTGACTGTATTGCAAAGTACGACATGAATCACCAAGTCATATATCACAAAATTGAATGAATCAGTCACTAATTTATCGAAAATTGTATGCTTCGTCAATTTTTAAAAGAATGTTTTCTAAATTTCCTAAAAGATTCAACCTTCATTTTATAAAATAACCTAGTCTCAGACTTTCTGCGATTCTACAATTTCTAAAGGTGTAACTTAAGAGCTATTTATAGAAATTCATAATAAAATTGGATATATCCATTACAATTCCTTATTTTTTGTAAATAATTAAGATAAAACAAATTAATGACAATTCAATGGATCAAGATCTGCACGAATTGCGTATATCGTGATAGATCACCTTCATAGATATGATTGATATGGCTGAGCGATAATTACTTAAGAAAAACTAAATTACTAATATGAAACCCCAAATCGAAAAACAGAATAAGTAACTAATGAAAGAAGTTATTCTATGTAACAAAAAACACATTTTAATAGAAAATATTCAAAATAAAACTAAAAATAGTTAAAATTCATCCAATCTTTAAATGACTGTAGGGTTTGAATTTACGCAAGTCATTCACTAACTATTGAAACTGGAACGTGACTATCAGGGTTCATTCTTGACATCCAAACCAGACATTTATTTCTGCAATCTATCTGAATTAAATTGAAATTTATTTATTTCACAATTTTATTTTGAAAGATACTCAACACTCAACTTACTCAAGTTTGCCATTATGATCTCCCTCTCTTGCTTTGTTAATCTGATTTAAAAAATATATTCCGTTTGTTCTACTAATCTGACATCTTGTCTCAATTACTTCAGCGTCAGTTGAAATACACGAAAACCATGTAATATCGGTCAAGTAAATGAGAATAAATTCTATACTGACTTTATTATTATTTTCTTTCTCTGTTTCTCTAATCAGATATAACTTTTGATTAAAAATAACGAAATCAAACAAGAACTTATCATACAAACACACAGTGTTCAAAATGCTAAGACGAAGAATATTCACGTTATTCACATACCCTCTAAGCAAAAAAGTTGATCTTAATCTGTGACAATTTCATTTAACCAGGTTGAGCTCTTGTTTTTTTCCCTCAAACACAAAATTAGTTAAATGAAATTTTAAAAATTGTAGGTTTTCACCAATACTTTACAAAAAAATTCTGTTGAAATTTGAATAAATAGTTTGGCAGAAATCGAGTACTGAGTGTGCAGAAGACACAATCCGTGAAAATTAAAATTAGGTAATTACAAAAAGCTTAAGCTTCAGAAAAATAATAAAAACTACCTAAAAAACACTTCATATTCAACAACCAAATCACAGTAATAGCTTGTGTAATGATGCTTGTTGTATGTATAGGGTCATGGGATCAAAGATAAATGAATCTGATCCGACATAGTAGCTCAGACAGAAAGTCCAAGTCGGATGGATAATAAAGCTCTCTTTTCTATTAAGGGCTATTTCGAGTTTTATTGTAGCATAGCGGTATGGTTAAATTACAGTACTAATCCATGATATTTCATTTGAACTATTATCTAGCAGTAAATCGTTTCAGTTTATTGCATTTTTAATTGTATTCCTTGGAAAATTATTAAATTGTAAGACTTTAATTATATGTTTCAGTGGCTCTTTCTTATCCTCTACAGATGTAATGATCTTGTTTGCTCTTCTAAAGGGATTTAGGGCTAGAGAGATTTTTGAACTGAATGGATGTGCTAAATCGAAGTCGATATAACGATTCTAGTGTGCTGGTTTTCAGCAGATAGTTATATTTAGAGCTACATTCAGATTTCTTTTAAGCTAAGCAGTCTGAAAATGATAGCTCACTGTGTTCATTATCTCCCTCGAAATCTATTGAGCAGTTTAGGAAAAGTTCGTAGGAGAGTCTTCGTCATGACGACAAAAGTATCATCCAACTATCTGAGCCAGATTCGCAGTTGAATATCATTGGTGAAAATATTTGATTCTATATGTTGCACAAATGGGTTGGCTACAACGAGCGACACGCATGATCTCATTGCCAACAACAACAGGTTTAAAGACAGCAAGAGGAAAAGTATGAAAACATTTTCCTTAGTACGTTGTTAGGTAAGAATATGCAAGTCAAACCACAGACGTTTTATTGTTACTCCTGTCTTTAAACGCCCAAAATCCTCTCTGATGGATCATGGTTAGTCCGAAGTTCATTTTTCCCCTGTTTCTATTGAGTGTGGTAATATTCAAGATCTATTCTCAAGATTCTTGTGGTTAACTGAGAATTTAGGAACATGCTTCAAACATTGTTTGTACCTCTTCAACTCCACAGTCAACAACCTGGACGTTTTCCCTCATTTACCTCATCACATTCATGACATTTAATTTCATAGACAATGTCCTATTGTTCTACCTTCGATAACCTATCCTCAACTTTAACCAAAGCCTACCTGATGGCATCAGTTGCTCAGAAATGAGCTCTAATATCGTACATATTTAGAATCCTTTTAATTTTCTCTGGTGTTTCTTTACTATCAAGGAGTTTCAATCATTGAACAGAATAATTTATAAATGGAAGGGTGTTATTTTGATGTATTTGAAGTTTTCAATTGTAAATGAAAAAAGGATTGAATCGTCAGCTCTTAGAATTCGTAAAATTCAAGGGGCTGCTAAGACCATGAAAGAATAAAGGATTGAACATGACTTTTCCAAAAATATTTTATTGAAGAGTAACATATTTTAAAACTAGGTTAAGATGATAATTAAACAAATCTGAACACAAACAACCTAGCAACTTAAGTATTTTCTATTGTAAACGATTCTCAATTTGCTTTACCTTTGTTTGTTGATAGGTCGTGCGTTACGAATACTGCGATTAGCGAAACTCCTGAGTTTATTAAGGCTTCTTCGTCTTTCGCGTCTAGTTCGTTATATAACACAGTGGGAAGAAGTAAGTGTCGTCGCCAAGTCCCTTTGATTTCACTACTGAACAGAATTTTGTAGATAATCAATCTCTTCTAAAATTTCCAAAGCCTTTATATTTTTTAATAAATAATCTTACAGCTAGTGCACTTTTTATAAAACTGATTAATCAAACACATTATCGTTTCCAAGATAAGGTTCTGTAAATCTTGATCAAGTTGAAGTTGCTTATTCACCTGCTGACATCAGCTACAAAGCCCTAAAAACCTATGAGCACTATGCAGATGTTTTATCCTACTTGATACCCTTTAAAAGTGAACACACAAGACTTCACACTAGTTCAAACGTATGACTACAAAATTTAAAAGAAACCTCGATATACACAAATGGCTGAGTGTTAAACGAATAGTCTATATTTCTTAGTTACATTATGATATGTACGTGACTATCATTCAGTACAGTAGTTGTTTCACATTTTAGATATGTGCAAATAGTTACTGCTTTTCATCAGAACTTCAGAAACTCATTTCGAAACTAGCCACCGATATTTCCAAGATAATAGTATAGAGATTTTCTTGAAGACAACTTAACGCAAAATCAGATTATATTGATCCTCTCGCTGGCTCCCGATTAAAAAACTAATTTCATATTTCCTACTGTCTTTAATAATGTCCTTCCTACTGTACTTTAGTACTCTTTGATCGAATTGCATCCATTTACTCCGGCATTGTACATAATCAATCTATGAAGGTAGTCGGAATTTTATTCAGCTAGCATAATAAGAGTTATTCTGTTTCATAGAAGCAATCAAACTCATGTTTTAAATAATTCAGAATGTTTATGTGCATAATTATAAGTTACTAAGTTGATAAGGAAAATCCATTACATTACATTATTAAATGATTATTTGAAGTCTAAACTACGGCTTTTTTATACATTAAAGTGTTTTGTATTACATGATTAATAACAACACTATCACTTCAATGGTAACTTCTTTCATTAGCGAGTTTCAGTGAATTTAGATAGTATAAATATATTGTTGAAATTATAGGTAAATTGTATTGACAAATACCCTAGTTAGAATTGAACCTTTCACTAGTGCTAGTATCATAACATAGAATTTTTAGCATGAAATGTCATAGTTTTCTCACTAGATTTATCTCACTAATATTTATGATAGCGGCAATTTATACAGTTCTCTAAATAAAAGTCTGGAAATATGAAGAGTCTTTAAGATAGACGGGACAACAAACCCTGAAATACTCTCAGAGTTCGTTATTACTTCTACAATAATCTTTTACACTACTTCTGAGTAATAATTCTAATATTGCTCAATAATCTCCAAACTAAACTTCAACTAATAAAAAAGGGACAGACTAGCATACTTATAAAAAATTAACATCCTCAAGAGAACGAAACACCCAATGAAAGCTCAAGTATAAGTAAACTGCGATAAGCTTGAAAAGAGTTTATCAAAGCAAAATAACTTGTCACTGTTGGAGTAATTAAAAAGCCCAGTCATACGTGAATTACGTTCTAAAATGCTTGTTCGGAATGATAGTAAAAGCTTTACAATTAGTGCATCCAGTTCAAAAGGTGCAACACCACTAAAATCATTCATCTAAGCTACACATCTTATCCAACATTTCCAAACAAATTACTTAAAATTTAACTACTTTAGAATATCCCAATACACTGGCTTGTAATATTTTAAAAAAACTAACATTCTTACGAACTGAATGTTCGAATAAAACCATTGTAATTCAGTAGCCCATAAAATGTTAACCTGTATGAGGTCATTTTGATTTGTACAAAAAGTTTATACGAGGTGTATAATCTAAAACAGTATATATTGTATCGAAGAAAAGTGGGATATGATTCAAATATGAAACCTAAACATACTTGACATAGAAAAACAGTATATTTTATTTATAAAACTGTATAATTTGTAAGTGTTAGTTTGTACAGAAAATCTTTTGAACCAATTGTAACCTCCTCACAATGTTTCTACGAAACAATAGTTTTACATCATTTCTTCAATTTATAGTTGAAATATTCCATTCGAATCATTTGAAACTTCATTAAAACATACTAAATTAAGTGCTGATAATATGTGTAAATATATCTGTCAGTTCAAATTAGGATGCTCATCTCCTGTTATCTTGAACACGTCAGTTGGGTGTACTTGCATTCCGGAGTTGATGTTTATAATGAGTCTCAAATCCGATACCTAACGCTTGCAGAGTCCAACGTTATATATCTATCAAACCACTGAGTTTAGCTGACCATTAACTTGTTCAATAAGTACAAAGGTATTAATAATGGTTTATAATTTCCCGTTGTTAACATTTGAAGCTGCGATCAGTCTCTCAGTGCTGGCATAAACAGAGAGGTCATGGCGTATGCAAGTGACGAGTTTTAAATGGGGTTAATAGAGCGAATCAGAATCTCTCTGCCAACTACATACAAAATGTACTAAAACTTGTGACGTAACTCTAAGTAAGTTACTCAGGATTTATATATGGTAACTGAGACTGAACAATTACAATTCTTAATATCAAATACAGGAAATCATGAACCTATACTAATAAGTACCAATATGTTTCGACAGCTTAGAACTTAGTATTTTCGATAAAGAGCTTCCGAAAACAAAATATCAACTTTCATCATTTTCAAATATAGTTTACTTGTAGTTTCATAAAATAAATTACTTCATGCTTGATAAATAACTGAATCTACTTACTGAGATGATTAAATATATTGTAAATATATTTCACACCCACTTTGGTGTGCTGATAATCGTAGCCGTACATAAGTAATAGAAACTGAATTACTCAGCTATTCAATTAACTCCTAATGAAATATAATTTTAGTAAATTAAGTAATTTCGCACAACTGCAATGCTGAAATTATATTAATCTATTTATAATTTGCATAATGATGATCAATCTACTTGGTTGGTTACCGGATTGTATATTCTTCTGGTTGCTTACAACGATATCACTTAACTGTTGGATAATTCTTTGTTCAAATAACTATTTATTTAACCACAAAAATTACTCTGTACATAAACATTGTCGTTTTAATCTATCGCAAACACCCATACCAAGTGACATAATAATTAAACGTGATCATGAATACATTGCTCAGTCCACTCAACTCTGTTTATTAATGATGAAAGAATGATCAGATAAATTCGCAATGCACTTCTAATTAGGGGATGATTAAATAATTTGGATTGTATTTTTCAAGTTTCGCTTTCATTCCTAATGAATTAAATAAACCCATCTGTAAACCCCCATTACGTTTTTCGTAAAGCATCATGTATATTATTTTCTTACATGAAAAATATCATTTTCATATATTTTCTCATTTATTTGAGTTTATCAATATTGCAAGTAAATTTATGGGAATATGTAATCTAGTCCTAATTATGCTAATATTGGGCCATTGGAATGCATGCTTACAATTTCTTGTACCAATGTTGATGGATTTTCCAGTAGACAGTTGGGTCAGTAAAGCAAGATTACAAGTAAGTAATAAAATCAAATATTGTTGATTTGTTAACGGGAAATTACGAATTCTACAGCTTATAATAACTTTGCTTATAACACGTTGTATTCAAAAATGAAATGGTAAAAGGACATTCATATTATCACATTTCTGGTTAAAATCAAGGATGTAGACTTCAGTGGTTCGATCACATCATTAGAGTGGAGATTCAGGTGATGAATAAGATCAGAAAGCTATCTAATGGTCTTGAGAAGTTAATGAATTTGCTTTCCTTAATATGAAGTGTATGCCTTATTGGATCGTTGACAAACTTACAACATCTGCTTTACTTTTGCCTATCTTATGGAATACCACAAAGTGTTTTCTAAATCACTAACCACCGTAAAGTTTGAAGGACAGTTAGCATATTAGCCATAGATAAACTGCATGAAACATAACAAATTCTTGTCTCCAAGATTCGTAACCGTTGAAAATATAAATGATGTGGATAGTTAATGTGTAATTATGTTGCTAAGGATCTTTCAAATAAGGAATGTAAATAGCATGGATAAACACAAATTAGTCGATTAGTAGTCAAAATAGCATGAAAAGTATAGTCATGAAAAAGAATGAACTTGAATTTGAAAAAATAAAAGTCAGGAAATTAGGCTAGATGGCGATTATCGAACCTATTTATTCTCAAAGTAAGACTTGAGTACCTAAAACCACTAATAGTTAACCTTTGATTTTTTTTACTTTAAAGAATGCTTATTGGTTTGAACAATATACATGGGCTTTGTTTAAAGCACTATCACACATGCTGTCTATTGGTTATGGGCGTTATCCTCCAAGTACATTGCCAGAAGCATGGATTACTATTATAAGTATGATGACAGGTGCTACATGTTACGCTCTATTTGTTGGTCATGCCGCGGCACTGATACAATCATTTGATGCATCTAAACGTAAATATCGAGAGATGGTAGGTTTCCCAGAAATTGATGAATTTTATCCTAGATATAGGTATAGCATACTATGTTAACTGTTTAACAATCCTCATCATATTAAGATGTAGCTATATGGTTTAAGAATACACTTTTCAATAAATTCTCTTCAGTCTCAGCAATTCTTTATCCAAATTATTAAACCAAAAAGTGGCCAGGCAAAACACATCATTTAAAATTATAGAATGTGAATTCAGGATTGTTTGTAAAATGATATAGAATTGATAATGTATAGATGACTAATATGTAGTGTTAACTTGAATAAGTGTATAGGTTCAGTGAAATTGTGATAGCAATAATCAGAATAAATATGGGTTAAATAGGTTTACAGCAAACGCACTGTATGTGTGGGCTGCTCAGAATAGCCTGAAGAGAGAAAGTGAGATGAAATTAACCACCACTTGGCAACTGGTAATTGTTGAATAATCAAATTTTGTGTCTATTTAAACTGTTTGTGTTATCCGCAGCATGTTACTATCGAAAATTCTTTTCTAATATTCAGCATTTCAATCATGTATCTGACGTTTTCTGTTCAACAAACACTTCGACGATCTAAAAAATTTTAATTAGTACAATTAGTTTTCTATAAACCAAGCAAATGATACATCCTTGATGGTAGAAAAAGACTTCGTTTATTACCTAAATTTTAATCAATAATAATATGCACACATATACACCTATTATTTTTTCTATTAAGAAATTATTTTTATCATTCATATTATTTCATATCTTACCGATTCATTTTTTTCTTATCTTACAAAATCAGCGCTTGAATATGAACGAACAATTTTTTAGTGTAGATTTGTTTCTAAGCATTATATACGCTTTAATAATTTCGATTTTGATTATTACTTTGAGAAATCCTAACAAGACTCCTGAAGGAAATATTAGAATTAGTTAAATTTCAATTATATCAAATATAACTCTGCACATAATGTTTTGTCATGCATTTCTGCATTTTTTAAATGGTTTTTCATTTTGAATAGGTGTTTAGTTAATGGAAATTCTTTATTAAAAAAAATTACTAGCAAGCCTACTGACATTGTTAATTGTCCCAGCTTTAAGAAGAAAATGGATCGTTACATGTATTTGGATCGATAGTATTTAGTTAACTCACTAGAATATGTTGATTTTAGTTTTCTAAGTCTTCATATTATTCAATCGGTCAGACTGTTTTCTTCACCGTCTTAAGCTGAATATTTTCCTAGTTATGACACACTCAAACAAAAGGCTGTAATACGAACATCCTACTTTTATTGGTTACATAATTCTGTCAGTAACTCAGACTAGTTATAAAAGTCGTTAAAATATTTTATATTCAACAAATATTATATTTACCAAAACGTCCACTAGTATTTCCCTGATAAATTATTATCATGAAACCATAAAATTAGCGGAATTCATTTTCCTGAAGTACGCCATTCACTTTAGACAGTCTGAGCGTAACACTTTTGTTTTCAGTTCAACTTAGTTGCAATGTAGATCAAGTAAGATATTTCTGTCACCAAAACAGTTTATTGTGACGTTTTTTTTAATGTATACTTTATTAGAAAAGTTTTGGTTTGGATTTGCAGCAAAATATGTTCTTTTAAAATTTTTAAGAAAACATGAAAGATTTTGAGTCACGGAGTAAACTGAAATACTTAATAATCTAACTTTATAACCAGATTGATGAACACTTGTTTAGAACTCAGACAATGCTTAAGATCAGAAGACACAAAATTGATTGCCATTCAGTGATCGATTTCTGTAGTCAATACCGTCTTACATCTTAGCGGCTAAGATAACTTGACAATAGTGAGCATCAGTGCACCATTGTGTATTAGTAATCTGAATTTATTAGAACGTTTTTCTTTAGGTTACAGTTTTTAATTGTTATTTTTTTAGGAGAATTAGAAAGTCAAAATGTTGAAAACTTGGTTCACTATATCAGTTTGTAATGTTTTAACTGATAGAGACCTTCGAAGAACATTCTAAACTGAACTATATTTGAATGTGATGGACTAATTTATAAGATTCTAATTTGAAGATAAAAATATGGTCAGGTCTCAAAATATAACATTTAATACAGTATGAAACTACATTTACTACTCTAACCACTAGTGCTTTGACAATTAGCTAGAATAGCACGCTGTTCTACTTCATCATAAGAACGTAACACACTAACCAATTTTTTTGGACAAAATACTCGTTATTTTATTTTCAGTCAAAATAGCAAAATGGCAAATCATTCATTAGAAAAATAGAAAGCTAATATAAAGAAGAATTTCGTGACTAGAATCATTTATTCTAGAAAGTAAATTGTTGCATTTGTAGGAACAAAGGTTATACTTTTCATAATTCATTAAAGGTTAAATCTTGGTATTTCTAAATTATTCATCCACATAAAACCAGTAATAGGAGTAGAAAGTAGGAAGATTACCTGAATTTACCCTTCCGTGTTATTCTGCTTTTACTTTGACAATAAGTTTATATGAATTAAATTCGTATCAAAAGAATATACTATATGTTTTTTGCCATAGAATTTACCAGCAAGTGCTGTATTTTTTTATATGAAACTCAGATCCAGTAGATCTTTAAGTGAAAAAATAACTCGAAACTTTATATACATTTGTGCAATTTTGTTCTCACTCTTCATTCATTCATTACTGATTTATTTTATACGAGATTAATTAAGATATTTATATGTCAAGACGTAATCATGATTACATAAAAATACATGAATAAGTGTAACTGATGAAACTAAAGGAAATAAATGGAAGCACCAAACTTAAATGAGTATATACTTTCGTGATTTATGAACGAAAGATATTCTTTTCAAAAACTTGTTTCTAGTTTGTACAATTTTGTATTCAAATTAATAATTCAAAAACTCGCCAGGCTTAAGGCCCTCAAACGGCAGAAGCAATAATCATGTGGATTAAAAACTTGGACTGTGTATTAAAGAAATGTATTCAAACCCCTTTCCTACCTTGATCAACTTCAAGGCCAATAAATCAGTTGTAATCTTAACCATAGATTGACCTGATTTTGCTAATGTATATGCAACTTTGGTCAAATATTATTGTCTTTTTATTTTTATTCACATGTCTCTGTATTATTATTATTCTTGGTTCAACATTAATTTTACTTTCCCGAGCACATGATTAATTTACTTAGCACTCACTCTACTTCATTATTTCATATTGGATATATACAACTCTATACATAAATTAGCATTCCACTAAACATTTGATCGAATATGAAAGGACATTATCGCTGAAGAGTCCAACAATGAAACGAAATGCCCGTCCAGTGCTTCCATGTTCTGAATGGTCATCTACCTTTAATCGGCTCATGTTTTTAATGAAATTCAACAATCTTCACAAACTTATACTGAAAACTGAATTATTACATCTCCCTCCCTGTCTAACCGATTGACACTAAACAGATTATATTATTCTTTCGGTACTCCTAAAAATAAATTTTGAGGGTTTCCATGGTAGTCTAGCTTCAACTGACTAATGATCTTAACTATATAAAATTACTAAAATCTCCACAAAACCCCCTTGTGAAATATGGTAGAAGTTGATTGGTTAAAGTGTTATTGAAATGTATTCAATCTGTCCTTCATCACTCGCTTTATCCACTAAAATAATTATTTAATCGGTTATAAATAATTTCTATGTGAGAACTGATCAGCTGAATTTTATGAGAAGCATTTGTTTTTGATTGGATGTGGAATTTTTATCAAATTTATGATTTGAGAATCATTTATACAAAACTTGTCTGAAAATCGTTTCATTAGTGTTTATCGATAAATTTTCTTAAGCTACTTCACATCAATACATAATAAACTGGGGTCACAGTGTTAGTGTGATAACTATCTACTAACCCAATATTGTAGGTATACCATATAATATACGAAAACTGTAGTAAAAGAATACATATCGATCAATAAATTATTAATGTAGATATAGAAAATTATGGAGAGTATAAGATGTGAAATGAGTTGGATAGCAAATTTAATAGAACTAGTGTAATTTGTCCGTAACTATGTTTCTGTCATGATCAGTCCATAGAATTCTTAGACCAATCATTTACAAATTGTATTTATAGAACAAAATGCGAATCAATGTTTCTTCAATACGAGAAACAGTTAGAACTTTACTTATATATAACCAATTATTAAATCTGGTTGTGTGATTGATTGTTTGAGTGTGTGAGTGAGTCTTCTAGTATGAAACTATTACCGTTTCTGCATAAACACGTGCAATATTAACAATGCTGTGAATCAACCATGAGTGAAAATGAAAGAACGTTCAGTTCAGTCATCACAGACCCTTGCATATTTCTGTTAAGGCTTATTTATGTGTGATAACATCAAGTTTAAAACACACGAAGTAATCATTATCCTCTTAACCAGTGACTCTTCACATTGTTAATACTTATTACAGCATACAAATTATTAGGCAGGTCAACTTCATCTATTTTAGACTACAGGTGAAACGGACTTCGTAAGCAAGGATAAGTTGTGAACGACTATAGCGTACTGTTGATCATTGTTGGTACTTAAGTCTACACCAATATTATTATCAGTAATGTTATTATTGTGGTTAATAATAATAATCATTATTGTAACTAGTTATAAATAAAAAAGTACAGTCTTTTGGTGGAAAGGTCGAAGTATTTAATCACTATCTCGAATTTGATTCATTTACCAAAATGTAAAATTTTGTATGTCTCAGTATGTTATTAAATGATGTGAAATCAGTGAATCATGTCAAATGAAGAACGTTCATTCTGCCGCATAATAATTTTTTGCCCCCAAATGCCCTGGTACAGCCGAGAGTGGGAAGAGTCCGCTCTCCTTCTCTAAATGCTCTCACGCGGCCACGCGTATACAGCCTCTGTCAGGGAAGTCCTACTCACTGCCTTCTCGTGGCATTACTATTGTTTACGAAATTGAGAGGACGAAAAGCAAATGTCCGGTGCTTTAACCGGGTTGGTGGGCATGGAAAGTCCACCTAGGGGAGTTTGAAAACCCTGATTTCAAACCAATGGTGCACATGGGCTCCAGGATCCTGAAAGAACAAATATCGTGTGAATCAATGGTTTTTCACCGGCTACCACGTGACTGCATCTCCTTACGTTGCTCCACTGTCTTTTGGATCAGACCTTTAGGTCAAAGGCTCCGGGTGTGGTCGCCTAATGAAACCACTTGCTTCAGTTTGAGCACCTAGGCAGTATCACAGCCCTCACACAAATCAAATGAGATTCATGTGGCACATATATATCTGGATCCCCTTTGTACCAATATTTTTTTTAAATAAATAAATAAATAAGAATACAATGCAGCCACCTGGAAACCAATACGTCATGTAGATAATGATAACCATCAAAAATCTTAGGTTCATGAACAAAGTACGCAAACCTAGATAATTTATATGATTAAGAGAAACCATAATACTAAGTTTCCATAAAGGTGGGCAGCATCCGTCACAATTTCAACATTTTTAATGTCATTCCTAAATGAGCTGACCAAGCAGTTCATGATAAGAATTTTGTCGCCTTGTCAAAATAATTTAGGACGTCACAGAATTTAAAGTAACTAACTGTAAAAATCTCAAACACTTAAAGAAACTAGATGAGAATTTAATTCAAATAATACTCTCGGTTGAGAAATCTGGTTTAGGAAATATCTGCTGAAGGTATTATTTTTTTCTTGATCAAAAAATATTGTGGCTACTATTGTAAAGCGTATGGATGTTCAGTGAATGAATTTTGTTCGAGAGTGTATATTTTCCTTACTTTACCACATTTATTCAAAGAGAATGAATGCTTGAAACATCGGCTAACTACACGCTTCATTTTCATCAATCATTTATTTCTACAAACGGTAACGTTTAACAACGAACATTCGTTACGACTTGAAACCTAAAAGGTTAATGTTAGTAGAGTTGTAAAGCTAATCCCTCATTTACCTCATCACATTCATGACATTTAATTTCATAGACAATGTCCTATTGTTCTACCTTCGATAACCTATCCTCAACTTTAACCAAAGCCTACCTGATGGCATCAGTTGCTCAGAAATGAGCTCTAATATCGTACATATTTAGAATCCTTTTAATTTTCTCTGGTGTTTCTTTACGCTATAGGATGGTAACAATGTTCTTCTATTCAGTGGTTACACACTATAGTATCTCTTACACTTTTATAACTTTCTTTGAAAACTCTTTTCATGAACTGTTTCGTCCAAGTGTCGATAATCCAAATCTAACTCGATCTATTGGTCTTCTTTTTCTGTTATGTGATCACAACTCCCGTTAACCAGATTTTACACAACTATGACCTCCGTGGGACGAGCAAGTTGTCATCCCTAAACTGTTTTAATTTCCACAAGACACTAGTTTTGTTTTTATTATTTCGTCTTCTTTCAACCAAATAATCACGAAACGCTTGGTTGTCATCGATAGATTCCATCACCTTGGTTAGTATAATGGATACTGAAATATTCTTTGTATATTCAAATAATTCCTCGAAACCAATTCACTTGATGGTAATAAAGTGTTCTCTGTATTACCTTAACCAAACTCTGGGTTGAGTAACTCATTCCATGATCCTACTAGTTTTCAATGAATGTATGGATAAATTTTCTACGACCGGTGCGAATGTTAAAATCGTTGTCATACCATTTTGTCGATAAAGACCTCTTGGGAATCTGAATAACATAGAGCGTAAATACAGACCCAAACGCTCAATAACCTTGGAAGGACCTAACGGGCATCGTAAACTTGGGGTATATTCTAAATAACTAAGATTAATATCCGATGGTTTATTGATGGCTACATTGATAAATAAAGAAAAAACACCTTAAACTTACCATCATGTTATTATCTTTCATATGAATAGGGCTGATATTTTGCTTGTATTCAGTTTAGTTTTCGATTTTATGGTGAATCGACTTGTCACGTGATATGGGTATCTTAGCTTGGTATTCCTCTGTTTTAAATGTATGTAAGTTTGTGAAAACAACTACAGTTCATAGTGATGTTTTTTTCAATCTTTGGTGGTTTATAGAATCTGTAAGCATTGCAACTTTTAGGATGCGATTGGATCCATGATGGTGGTCTTAATTTTATTTTCATTACTAGTGAGACTTTTTCAGCTATGAGTTTGTTAAGTAAAGCTCGTAGTTTCTTTTCTTTAATTGACTCATAAAGACCATCTTGAATATGTCTTATGATATTTCTTCAAAGTCTGGTGTGTTTAAAACGACAATTATGTTCCCTTTATCTACTCTTGAAATGACTATTGACTTCTCATTTCTTAGCTGTTTTAACGCAGATAATTCATCTTTAGTTGGATTAGTAATGTTTGAATTGATAACGAACAGATTTGTTGAATGATTAAGCATTAGTGATTTTAATGACTAATGGACATTTTTCTAACTTCAATAAATTGTGAACTGATTCCTTCGTCAACGTAGTTTTTGCATCGGCTCTCAATCGTTATACAACCCTAAAAAGTATTTCAGTAATTCAGTGAGATCTTTCTCGAAAAACAACAATTATCTTATATTTTCGAAATTATTTTTGGTAATTAGATTTACAGCTATGGTATATACCTTTTTCGGTTTTCTGTGCTCGCTGGTCTAGTTACGAAGTTGTCGTTGTTGTTCCGAATAAATTGTCACTGCCTACTGCATGTAGAAGTACATTTTTGAGCAGAATAAATGAGGAAAAAATTGATAACAATCTCATTAGTGAATATTTGTGTTAATTACAGTGATTTTTACTTTTCCTTACCCAAGTATTTCCGCTCAATGTCACAGAATTATGAAATCATCTCAAAGACTCTAATCTAGATTACTCATTAGCACAGCCAGATGTGTATCTTAATAAGTAGATGAGTCTGGTCTTTTGAGAAACATAGATCTCTGGAATATTATATATTCCTCGCTGATAAGAATTAAAAATATTTAATTATTCAATCCTAAATAACTATGCTAAGATGAGATAGTAACCTAATGACTAGATTTCATACATGCTCGATAAAATTTTTGACCCTGGATCAAGCCTAGAAGCTAACACCGATTACCCTTCATTAGTTGAGTACTTTAAAGTCAAACAATTGAGAGACTACTGAAAGGAAAGGGAAGCTATTAATTTAAACTTCAGGAGAGCATAATAGTAGTGATGGTATTATTAGTAAATAAGTATTTACTTATAACAAGTAGACTAATATTTTATTTTTCTTCACGTGTATAAATACTAACACAATAAAATACTAGCGATTTAAATAATGATTTGTTTTGACAACAACTGTCGATTTTTTAATTTACAATGCTTCTATTAAATACTTACAAATACATACATAAATGGATAGATTATTCGCATTTAGAACTTATCTTTCTTGATGAGCTTCCGAAGATCTGCATATTCTGGATTTAATCCTCTATGGAATTAGGAGTACATTGCTCAAGTAGTAACTCCAATGGATTCTGGATCTTAAATAAATTCTGTCTCAAGATTAACATTATCGTCAAATTAACCTCTATTCTCAACATATCGCTTAATTCGGAAATATTCACCCGTATTTTAATTGCTATATATTCTGCATACATAAATTTACTTTCATAAATTTGTTTATCTACTATCTCTTAGGAACTCAATAAAATGTTGAGAGATTTTTGTGTTTATGAGGCAATAAAGAATACAGCTACTTTCACTTAAATCAAACTTTACAGTGAATATTTTGAAAACTGAAAAAATGACGAAATACCTGAATGGATATCGACCTCCTCTGTTGACGGCAATATCAAATATGTGTTGTAGTTCGTGTATTCTGTTCACTAATTAGTTGTCTAGACAGTGGCCGATGAAGTTAACTCATGAAAATCAATTTACACGATTTCATTAAGTTATTTGGGGTTAAATAATGAGTCAACTGAACAGCCTCACTTATAAAAACTTCCAGAGCTGTTTTGAACAAGATGAACTATATGATGAGTAGAATATCTTAAATTAAGAGAATTTCAAATGGAGTATAATTAATCCACCCTAGATATTGTAAAATAAAATGCTTTTTGATCCTAGTCTATGTTCATTGGATAGACTATCGATGATCTTCACTTACCATTGAAAAGTAAATAAAATATATAACTTAGCTATATATACTATCTTGATACTGACCATACTTATAGTCATGCTTCACTGGCCAGTGTAAAGCTTCGGATAATTATCTAACTATTTGTGTTCGTAGAATCAAGGCTAAACAGTAATAATTTCTCAACTTTCAGAAAATTAACTCAAACTATCCGATCCGAGAATCGAATACTAGCAAATGATCTTCAATAGCCATGAAATCCTAATATAATAATTATTATTATGCTAGAAATAGAAAACCTTGACGAGAAATATGTATCGCGGAACAAAGTAAACGACCAAATGAGTTTGAACCTCAATTCAAACTATTCCCTGCGGTCAATCAAAATAAAAGCTAGAAAAATAATTACGGATTGAAAATAAAATACCTTTTATTTCCCTCCAACTTTTCTATTATTTCATAGATTCACAATTTGTCTTCTAATGATAAAAGGCTTATTTTATTAGTGTACTTTCTGAACAAAATATCACTTATTAAATAGATTACATTAATTCCTTTATTCATTTAATTACAAAGTTGAATTTCATTCTTATTTAAACTAAATAAACAACTAATTTCTCTACAGTTACAAGATGAACTTATTTATATCAATAAGATTAAATTCCCGCTGTAAGTGACAATTTTTTTAGCACGAATTGTGACATTCATTCTCAGATCAAATAAATACATTACAATATACATCAAACAAAATTGTCTATCATTGTTGGATATAATCTTATTCTTTTACAGATACAAAATAAGTCAGGTCAGAAATCCTGTACATCTTAAGACTGAAGCAAAAGATGTTTCCTATGCCTTAACCCTCAATATACATTCAAATGATATTGATTAATGACGAGAAGTACAATCAAAATTAAGATTAAAGTTTTTAAGCCAAACCGTACATACAAAGAGAACTGAAGTAGCAATTGGAACAGATGTTTATCAACCCACATTTCATAACGCGACAACAGAGGGAAATTTTCTAATCAAAAAGTGTAAAGGAGTAAGTTTGACAATATTAACAATAACATAAAACTTGGAGTAAACAAAGAGGAAAACAAACGTAGGCAAAAATAGAACTCTTCAAAGACAGATAAAAAAGAGCTGCATTCTGTTAGAACTTATTTTGAGCCACATCGATTTTTACGTCATACGAATCCGAATAAAAACACCGATAATATTTCAGACCATAACAGTGTATATGATTCAAATTTTTGTCAAGAATTTAACTTACTGACTTTTATTGAACTGACCTTTGAGTTATTATTATTAACTTCTGTTTATTTTACTGTTTTCTGTATCACACTTTATGAGTTCAGTTAAAACAAGTTGAAGAATATATGGCTTATAAAAAATATCCTCGAGCGTTAAGAAGACGTATTGCTGGTTATTATGAACATAGATATAAAGGGAAAATGTTTAATGAGAAGGAAATTTTAGGTGAATTATCAGAGTGCCTAAGAGAAGTAAGTACTTATAATTTGTAATGTGGGGTTTCATATATTCCCTTTGTTCAATAGTGTTTATTTTAGACAAAAATTCTTCAAATCTAATGAATAGATTTGTGATAAGCACTAGTTTAATATCTTTTGATGTCCTTCGTATAGTTTAAGATAAAGCTAAGATAGGATTGAGCAGAATACAGTGAACAAGTTAAATTTTTCTTGATAAACTGTCTACCTGAATACATGAAATGAAGTTTAAAAAACATTTTTTGTAAATCTGTCGACCATAATTTGAACTTGTGATTGTTTAGATAACAGTAGACAACGGTGACTGGTCAAGTAGCCGTTGTGTTTTCTGCGGTTAAATCAGCTTTCAAAAATGTTTACAGCTTATTGAATAACACGGACATTCAAATTAATTACACACAATGCAGAGATAAATTCTTTAATTATAATTTTTCGTTTGTTCCTCAGATTCAATTCGAACATTTTTAGAATATAATGATAGCTTTTTCTTCACTAAACGGCTACACATTTCTCTAGTTCACTAGTTACACTGAAAATATTTCATCGACATCTCATGAGCCGTAAACCAGTGGTCTTTGTAAAGTATATCTATCCTCGATAATTCCATAAGATTGCTAACCAACTTCATAAAAGCGGAACATATTGTTCAGAGGAAAAAATACAAAGCAAACACGATACACGGAGCACATAAATAGGAAATAAAATGTTACTTTCTAACAAAATATTTGTTATTATATTTGCTATCTGCAGAACAATCACTTCAAGAATTGTACCAGATTACGTAAATGAGGTTGTACATTAGGAGTATTCTGGTCAAAACCTAATAATTTGTAACACATTATGATAAGAGTAAACTATGAATTGACCATAATATCGGATACTTCAACTAAATCTTCTAATGTCGAATTGTCGTCATTAAAAAAACCCATCCTTATAAAATTAGCAGTTTGATATCGTTACGTATTGTATTCAACCAGCATGACATATTAATGTTAATTTAGCTTTATTTATAGAATTCGGATGGAAACCTGCGTCTCGGGACATGATGAAGCTATCCATTGTGTCTTATATATTATTCTAAGCTTAGCCGTTTCTTTAACTGTTAATAGTTTAACCAATATTATTACTTTTTCAACTAACTTCTTTCATTTTTTTAAAATTTTTATTGTTCAAATCATATATGTACATAGTGTTTTCTCGTGTTCGCATACAATTTACTATTTATTTAGCAAATTATAAATTACAACTGTCGTGCCTTAGTAGCATCTGTTCCAATATTTGCTAATGCCGACCAAAATTTCGTATCAGAGGTTATTGTTAAGTTAAAACAAGAGGTATTTCAACCCGGTGATTTAATTATTAAAGAAGGAACGTACGGCACAAAAATGTATTTCATACAAGAAGGTGTTGTCAACATCATTACTAAAGATGGTATACTAGCTACAAGGTTGTCGGATGGGTGTTATTTCGGAGGTAAACAATCTTTCTTGTATGGTTTTTATTTGTTTATATTCATTGAAAAACTTGTGAATAAAGGTCTTTTAGGTAATATCTAGCGTTTGAATTTAGAAAGCTCATTTTGCTCTTAGATTTGTCAGCTGGAATGAGTGGCAATATTTCCTCTGAAGCTTGATCGCAGTATCAGTTTCTTCGAATATTATAGTGTTGCTAACTAACTCATAGTATAGAACTTGCAATTTTCTATTTCTGATGTGCATAAGGAGTCTGTAGATTAAAAGGTAGCCAACAAAATGTAAGAAGATTTATGAAAGGAAATTCCACCTTCTACGTTTGAAGTGAAATAAATCTAGATTATGAGTAGTAGTAGAGTTTAGGGAGCCAACTTTGTTCATTTTTGGATTCGGCAGATGGATAAACCCATATCCCAGTATCGATGCTAACTCCAGAACTCGAACGCAGTAACTTCCGCTTCAAACTCTAATGTGTTAGCCAATAATCTGCTGAGTTTATGTGGCCGCTAACATATTCCGCGTCTACGAGTCTGTATGTCAATATTCTGAGCGCTATACAAAAACATTTATCGTGTATTTTACGTAAACAAAGATAAAATCCACTCACTCTCTATTTCCGCGCAAAGCTCACAGATAGTTATCTTGATTCGGATTAGCTCGTTCCAAAACTATGTAGTTATCAAATAAAGTTCCGTGTGATTGTGATTACGAGCTATGTTCATCAAAACAATTATGGAAAACATGAAGTCACTAAACGGTTGCCTGGCTCTGGTAGGTGACTACCCAGTAGTGTTCACCTACAACCCTACTATTAATACTAACAAAGAATTCCAGGCTTCGTATTGAGGGTTTTATCTTGAGACCACTAGTCTTTATTTTATTCATTCATCGTTCACAAATCTACCATCCTCATTTTTCGCATATTTTATTTCAAATGCAGAAATATGCTTATTAACAAATGCACGACGTGTAGCTAGTGTTGAGGCTGAGACTTATTGTACACTTTACTCACTGGACCAAAAAAACTTCTACGATGTCTTAGAAAATTATCCGGAAATGAGAATAACATTGGAAACGGTAGCTGCAGAACGCTTACAATCTCTTGGTCGTAGAGCATCAATTATACAGGCCTCAAACAATAAAACTGATTGGTCAGATTACGCTCTAAAAATGGCTGACGAGGTAAAATTACGTACGTTAGTACTCATTCTGTTAAAATGTATTTATTAGTATGTTAAATGTTCCCATTAAGACACTAAAAACACAAACTGAACGGAAAGATGTTTCTTTTCAATTAGGAAAAACTAAAGATAATCCAGAGAAAAGTTTTTATAAGACAATATTATTTACTCAGGCTGTACAATCGCATTTAAAGTCAATTGACAAATAAAATAGTCTATTTAAGAATGGGAGGGCGATTACATCATTTCATGTGTTAAAGAAAGTTGATTAACGATCGAGAATTTGAAAAAAAAGATGTGTGAAAGATAATTGTCCACTTGACGAGTATGAGAAGGGTGAAGAGTGAATTTTAAAAACTTGGTGATAATAACGAATAATTAGAATTAACCGGATTAGAAACTATATAAGGACACATTGACAATCAAATTATGGTTGACGAAAATTACGTGTTAAGGCCATGGAAGAATGATGGCTTGCACGTCTCTCTAGCGCACAGAGTTCAGGTTTGAAAAGATGGATTGCTAGTCCCTCTGAAGTCCATACGTTATTGATTTTCACTCCTCTCTAACCAAATCGTACACTTATATATAGGTTATACAATTAAGAATAAAATCGACATAAATAAATGGTGGTTGATCAATTGAACAAGGTATCTCAAAATTTATCCAAAAAAGCATTGAGATATACATTTAGCGGATGCAAATTAAAACCTAAATGTTGCATAACCAGTTGATTATAAAAACTCATTACTCAAGAATGAGAATTAAGTAGATTTGAAACTGACCGATGGAATTTAAGTGTTTAGTGTCATTTACAAAATTATTATAATGCTTGTGACTTAAGGTAACGTCGAGGCGATTCCCACAGGATGAACATGTGGTAATATGAGACTGATTGATTGAAGTCCTAAACGTCAACAGAGAGATTCAAACAATCAATACAAGGACGAATTATGGATTGAGTTTATTGATGTGTATACCTACTCCTTCTACTGTCAATATAAAGCGGATTTCCGAAATAGGGAAATTTCAATGGGGTTCTATTAATAACTATAAAATATCAATTTAGACCGTGGTGACTTATATTCATTAAATGTGGCAAAACGGAGCTTCTTCTTGTTCTTGTCGTTTGGTCAACTAAAAATGGTGCTATTTAGAAATACGCTGTTGTAGCTGCTTCGTTGTGGACCCAATATAAACAACTCCACACGAACAGTTGAACTGGTGAATAGATACGCCGGAACTAGGCAAGAAATCTTTATTCCGTTAACTCACTATTGGCTGACTGAGGAGAAAAGGCCACAATCTAGTCACGATTAGTGTTCATTCTTTGTTTTTTCTTATTCGTCGTATCACTATCCATGATCTACTGAGTAAAAACGGATAACAATCAAAGTTTCTAAAGAAAAAAATGTTTATGGTATGATGCAAAGCAAAAAACCCCGACAGTACCAAAGAAATGTTTACTCCTAAAACTACGGTTCAAAGGTGATATAATCGGTGATATATTGATGAGATGTATGGGAAAAATCACTTAATTCAGCTGGATGATATTAAGTTGATCAATCACAATTTATTTGGTATTGATTTTGTTCTTAATTGTATCACCCATATATTGGTGTAGAGTCTTGATAAGGAACCAGTTGTAAAGAAATACTTCTTTGCCCATCCTGTTTTAAATGTATTTATTAGTCATTTTACTACTAATGGAATCAAATAAGAATTTTTTTGAAGTCTGTTTACTTTTATCTGGTATATACTTAGAGCACCAATCAATAGAGCGAAATTCTATATTAAAGTTGGGTTAAAAGTGATGGGCTGTTGCTACGAGTCACTATGAGATCAAACCCAGGTTCTCTTAGATGCATAAATCTTATTCTGAGTTCCAATGTCAGTCTACCAAAAAACACTATCATTGGTAGGATTTCTTCTTAAATAAGGAGAAAAAGATTATTTACTTCAGAAATTATTCTTGAGGATTTATTTTAGGTAGCATTTTTCACAGTAATTTGAGTATAGAACACTAGTGATTGATTACAACTGTTTAAGACCAAATAAATTATACTATGATATCTTAGCTACACTTAATTTCTGAGTAATTTAAACCGTAATAATCACCAATCAACATATAGAAATTAATATTGTTCCGTAAACTTGACTATGGATTTCAGGTTATAACGAAATCAAGCGAATCTTTCAATCTTACATTTTTTTACTTTTACTTTAGATAATCTACAGATTAAACTGATATATTACATACCTCAACTCAGTCACCTAAAGTTAAAATCATTTTTTAACCTCTCTTATTCTCAGAAAGGTATCAGTACTTACGTAGCACATGGAGTTCAACTTATTACGTGGTTTACACAAATTTCAACAAGACAAATAAAAGTATACAAATGGCTATATGTCAAATAAAGGTTCGAAAAAATCTCCAGAATAAGCTGAATGCATCATCTTATGTAGTGGCTTGGCTTCGTTTATCAATCACCCTGATAACCGCTACTAAGTCAAATCAATCCAAGACACAGCTAGGCAAGGCAAAGGTTAATAATAGGATTCGAGTACATATATATGTGGGGAAGAGAATGAATCACTGAGAAATATTTAAGCAACTAACATTCAAGCTGGAGAGAGATATATGCGTAGGCTGTCACATGTGATCAAGCGTACACGTTTACTCAGACATGATAGTGAACATGATAAAACAAAGAAATAGACGAATTGTTACTGTCCGAATAACATTCACTGTTAAATAATTTAATAAAGGGGCTTGACAAAAATTAATCTTGATATGAATTAGCCGGAGTGTTGCTATACTTATTTCAGGGCTGCAAACAGCTTAAAGTTAAAAAGGTAATACAATTAGAAATAAAGGTTTGGTACACTTTATTTAGTGAAGTCGGTGTAGATTTCTGAAACGCGAAGGCATATCACAAGAGAAAGAAGAAATAAAGCATGATGCTAAGAGTGATAGTTAAGAATGATGCATGTTTACATGTTGAAAATTCTTCCACATAAAGAGGCGTTGATAAAAATGAGCAATTACATAATCATAACCAAAACAAAGCTAACTAGATTTGCCCAAAAAAGATAGTGTAATAGGTTAAATTATTTCATTACTACCAACTTTGGTAATGAGATGTGCGATTAACCACACTTTTTTCAGACAACAGTCAGATTGTAAGCTGTTGATGCCAGTGGCTCTACAAAGTAGGGCTATTAATCTGTAGTTGATTATTTTCGAGATAATTCATAAAACTTCGTATGTCAATCGTCCTGACCACTGTTATTAAATAAATCCCAACGGTGAATGAATTTCAGAAAACAATACGAAGCGTCAACTACGGTTTATTGCTGTACAGTACATATTACTAAGCTTTAAACACAAAACGAATTGGAGCGAAAATGAGAAAGCAACTAAGAGAATACAGAGGCGAATTAACAATCGAATAGAGTCGAGTGAATTAATAAGATTCAAGCACATACATATGGGAAAGAGAATGATTCATCGAAAGATTAAAGCAACTAATACTTAAGGTAGTAAGAGGTAGGTGTGTAGGCTGTAACACGTGATCAAGCATACAGACATGAAGATAATAATAATAATAGTAGTAATAATAATAATAATACAAAGATTCACAAATTGCTACTTTTCAAATGACATTGTTAAATTAATTGAAGCGAATGACAAAAATGTAAACAGACTTAAATGTAGGTAAGGCGCCATGCCTCTGAATACTTATTACAAAACAAAATAACTTATATAACCAATAAAAAACAACTTAGTGTGAAAATATCTTTAAAAATAGATTACTTGACTGAAATAGTTTGTAACTGATACTTGTTGGTGGCAAGGTATAAGAATATCTTCAATCACCATACAAGTATAAATCAGTCTGATTGTAGTTATAGCAACCAAAACATGAAACAAGCTCACTTTCCTGTTTATTTCCTATCAATATGCTTAATATTTTTTTTGGTTACTTATCATGTTGGTCTAATATGTGACAAAACAACTAAAAACAGAAAAAGACGTGATCTTCGTACAATTTTAAAAAGATGATAACCAGTCCTTTGATATGAATATTGCTATTTGGTATACAACTGCCGTCCGAAATTAATTACTTGGTGATTATCAAGTAGAACAGTATTCGTAAAATATGGCTTAATTCGAAGGGGGTTTCATGTTAACATGTGATATAAAGCAAGTCATATAGTAATTTATTTTCTATCTAACGACATTACTACTATGAAAGTACAAAAAATAAAGGTGCAACAGTATAGGAGATTTATGTAGAGTGTTCATTTTGTAGTTTACCCTATGCATTGATTTTAGTTAGGAAACCACCAAAATCCAGGGTAAACTGAACAGTTGTTTGTCTTAGTATGAAACTTCCTTACAAACTACCGGCATTTAAGAGTGTGAACCAGAAATTTAACTTTCTCACCGAGATGCCTTAAGGTATCAGATTTGACTTCTGGAGAATTCGTGTATGTATACTGCTGAATAGTCCTATACTAAGACGGAAAATCTGCCCAGTCCTTTCGGGTTTTTGATGACTTTCTAGATAAAATTTGATACATGGAGCAATCTAAAAGGACACCAAGTTTTTCACTAAAAATTTGAATAAAATACAGAATAACTAAAGCGAAAGGAATCGATCGGTAACTAACATATAAAGTAATAACTAAAATATAAGATTACACAGCTACATTCTATTTGTGTGTATTAATAATAGTAAATAATAGCAAAACTCACTTAAGTACTTGTAATTTCAGTCAGATGTCTCAGTTTTACTGATTGTTCAATTTGGGTACATTGGAATGACATATACTTGACAAATTTGCTACAGTAATAAAACTCAACAATACCCCTATGTATATCAGTTTTCATCAAGTATAAGATTTATTTTGTAGTAAGAGTAACACCATATCTTTATGATCAAATGTTAAAATCGCTTTACATAAATGAAAAATACATGTTTTACTACTTAATGCACTGTCGGTTGCTGAAATTATAATAATAGCTTTTCCCATTAAAGCACATTAATTTTGTTTCGCTATATACTTAAAAGTTACTAGAAATGTGCCAACTATTAGGTCACGAATTTCCAGACATTGGTAGGAAAATCCAGAGTACTTCTTTTGTCTTAACTGGTACTCGTCAGATGGAGCTACATGTATTTCAGCATTGATAGTCACATTGAAACTCGAGCCGGTAACTATCACTGGTAGTATGAATCCAAAGGAAAGTTCATACGACAAATAGGACTTTTATATACCGAAACTTTTTATTTGGGTGATTTTCCATCATATTACTTTCTAATTCAGATTTATTTTGTCCAAACAGAAATCAGTCATCGATTTCCATGTGCGTTAATACATTACCAATAATTCACTAGAAATCAAGACATATTATTTAATGCATGTAACAGAACTGGAACACTAGGTCCACTAGTAATAAAGCAGAACTCGTCAACCGATAATTCTTAATGGTCAAGAATTTCTTTCCAATTTTGTTCATTATCCCAAGGTATGAATGTATGTAATTATTTTGAAAGATTAACTTCAGGTAAACAGCACCAATTAATAAACCAATGATAAAAAGTTCACTTGGTATTGTTTGTTTGAATCTTCCCATTGATGTTTAGGACTGCAATTGATCAGTCTCTTATTGGCATATGTGCATACTGTGCGTATTGCCTCGATATAGCCTTAATTAACAAGCATTATAAGGGAAGGTGGATAGTGGCTAGCAGTGGAATCGAGGACGCGCGTTTCGTCCTATTTGAGACTGGCCAGTTGGATATATCTGCATCTCAGATTTGATGTTCAATCTGGGACTCGAACCCAGTACCTTTCGCTTCAATCAAACAATACCAAGTGAATTTAAAGTTCACCCCATTGCACAAGCAAGTGACTGTCAGGACTCAGTAGCTAAGTGGATAAAGCGATAGTTTTTGAATCGAACGGTACTGGGTTCGAATCTCAGAGTGAACATCAACTCTGAAATGCAAGTATATCCAACTGACAGTCCTAAATAGGACGAACCGCAAGTCCCAGATTCCACTGCTAGCCATTATCCTTCTTTGCTTACAATGACATAAAGGAAAATTCCATTGTGTACAAGTAGAAACCATTCTTTAATTTGCTACATAAGATCAAAATTTAACTTCAATAAACCAGTTTATCCACTCCTTTTTTTAATGGCATTTTGCTTGCAGGTAATAAAACACCAAGTAAGTTTGCACATTTTTTACCAGTGGATGTTTTTTAATCACAATAATGAAGAAGACATATAAGGGGATGTTTTCCTGCTAGTATTAAATTCCTCTGCTTACCTCGAGGTTGTGATAACATCTCAACTATATTGACGTTAACAAGTTAGAACTAGAATGCATAGGTTCAAGCTGTCACAATTGGCATCGAAAGGGCAGGAGAACAAGTGGAAATAAAATCACTAACGGTAATGGAAACAAACTAAAAGTATGGGGAGAAAAGGCCACAAGAAATAAAAAAATGAATTATATAGTGTCCAGAAATAGAATGTAAACGATAGATGCATCTGAGTACTCATGACAGATTTGGAGTTACATCGCCTAAATCTTCTACAATAAGTTACAAATACTTTACATCTACAAACCAGTAAATCTGCATCCTTCAACAAAGCATAGACAAACTTTTAGTAACTGCATGACCTGTTCTGATCATCTCTAAGCTCTTCACCATCCACCTGTCTTTTAACCAGAATAACATGTTAAGTTGTACAGAGCAGACCTCTGTACAATATATGTAGAAGGAAGCCTTATTTGTGCCAAAAGCGCGGTAAGGTACAAACTTAAACAGGTATTCTTTTCCGTACCAGTAATTATTCAGCTACCAACTCATCATACATAATATTTAATTAGTTTACTACGTACGTCTTTAGATGCTTCACTTTGAGCCATAATGTTAGTTAGAAATTTCACCACTAGTGTAATTGATAAATCTTCTAATTGAACGTTAGATTTGGTTTGCTAAGCACTTCTAGTAATCCCCAAGCTAAATCTACACAGCAACTTGAAGACGAGAGAAAAGGGGCAAAATATGGGGGGAATGCTTTACTCTAAGGTTCGTTTATATACAAAAAATCCAGGGTATTCAAAGAATTTTAGATGGCTTTGGATTTTCAGAAAGTTCTGGAACACTACTAAACGTCTTAGAAGTATAGGTAATCACCCAATCAGGAACGCGACAAGTGACTTATCGCTTTCTAGATGTTTCTGGTAGAACTTCTATTGAATGGTGATTGGATAAGATATTTCTCAGAGTTTTCAGAGCCTGTTTGAAGAATTTTCTGGATCTTCCCAACAGCAATAATGCTGATCGGTTGGTAACTTACCATTTACTGTTACCGCTTAGGACATCTGTTAAAATTTTCGGTGAACGTTATGAAACTAGTGACGGTAATTTTCGAGCCGTATTGATATAAATCTTTGGGTATGTTTATGAATTCTTTGAAATAAATAATATGTTGGTCTGTATTTAAAAATTTGTGCTCAGATAATTGGGAGTACACTTTTATTGCCTATATAATTGTTTGATCGTCTGTAAATAATGCACTGTTGTAATCTGATTAGTTGAAATTTATGTTGCAAAGTTTTAATTAGAAGGCGAAAATAACAATTTTATATTTGAATTTTATTTTAATAATGTTCGCTCAGACGGATCAATGGCTTTTTGGAAGTTTACTTCAGAAATAAAGTCATTAATTCTATCAGAGCACCCGATAATAACTGAAATACGCTTGCATAATAATATTGAGAAGAAAAGTTGAAACACTTTTCTTACTGATTACATAGAAACAAAATCTAATTTTAGCAGTTATGTAGATTGATCCCGTTAATTAATAAAAGAATATTGGTAAGAATTAGACGTATATAATTTCTATGCAAATAAAAAGACCATGCATGTCATCCAAAGGAAGATATATTAAATATTTAACAATTTATTCGTTACATTGATAAATTTACTGTTGATAGATAAAGATTTTTAAATATAAACTTAATTAGTGTACCTGACAACTAAAGAATTGAAAAATGCACAAGGTGAAAACTATTCCCTGCTTGATAATTCTAGTGGATTTTTATGACATATCATTTAAATAATAGAATCAGACTGGTAAAAATTGTAATAGGTTTTTAAGAATATGATTAAATAACCGTGATGAATAATGTAAATAATATATCTAATTGACGTTAAACGTTTAATGAGTCTACTACGGCTGAGCGACCAACAAATTACACTGCAGAAAAGTCAATGAGTAAAATTTACTTAAAGGTTGCTTTTGCAAATGATTAGAGAAATTTGTATCATCTAAGAAAGTTATCAACAAAATTCAAGTACTGAAATTTATATTATGACAGTCTGTAACTAAATAAAGAGATTTCGCATAATTTTACAGTCACCAGAATTGAAAAAGTATCCGGTGATAAATTGTCCATAAAGAAAAACAATATATCGAAGGGAGTATGTTATGACTCAGACGTGAACTAAAAATGGTTAGGAGTGGTGTTGTAATAATAGTTAGTTAAAAATTGAAAGTAAAAATTTGAATGCATAAGAAATGATTGAACTTTGCCTGTAGCCCCTCCGAGGGCTACTGCCTGTCCCAAGCCCGGATAAAGGAGGAGGGTTGGGCATGAGGTTAGCGACCCCATCCTGTAGAAAACTAACTCGCTAAAAAAACGCTAACCAGAAGAAATGATTGGGTTTTTGATAAAGAGAATTCCAAATTGTTCGCCCTCAACCATGGTATAACTACAATAATAAAACGCTATTTGAATATAGTGTCAAGATGTTAGTCAGCTGCTGTGTCTGGCAACACTAAAAATGCAGACTGTAAGTTAGTTGGTAAATTGTCTCCATATTACCATATTTGTATTTGACTAGAAGAACGCTAAGTGTATTCCAATATTTCACTAAGTATTGATTAATAATATTCTACACTACGGCATAAAGGTAGTTTATATTATACCTATGTCGTAATTTTTTATAAATCTTTGTCGAACAGAACTGTTACATTTACTTAATTCAACCCGGAGTATTAAGTAAGATACCGATCCCTGGAAAGTAAAGAAAGAGTTAACTCACTGAGCATACCTAAAGCCACGACCAATGAAAGTGGAGATTAGACAACACAGAAAAGATTTATTTACAACTCTGACTCAACCAATCTTTGAGTAGAAAATTTTTAATAGGGAGGCTTACTTTAGTATCCCTGATAGTGACAATAGTACAGGAACTTCCAATCGATCGAATCAAAATATAAATACATCTTCGGCAGGAATTCTGTAAATATGCCTACACATATAAATCTGAAGATTGATAAATATTTGATCGGGACACTCATACCCATGTTTAGAACCCGCCTGGTTTATTCTGATTTGCTGATTTTGAGGTGGAATTGTGTTACAGATGATCTCAAAAATCAAGATTCAAGAGACCATATGACCCTACCCAATTTTTCTGAGGTTATCACAATGAAGCTTATGTCCTTCCTCACTGACTACGATGGTCAGAGATCACTCAAATAAAATATCATTATCTCAGTCAATTTAACTGGTGATCTCGGAAACCTAAAATCAAACTTACTGTTTCCCTGTAAATTGACTTGATTCAAATGCTTTTTAATATTATCAGGAGTTGAAGACTTACTTCCGATCTCTTCCGTGCAGACTGTTGGAGAATGGTGAGCGACATAAGTGTTGCTGGATAAGGATTAAACTCCTCCTAAAATTAGGAAAAAAGCAAATCAGAGGAAATGTCCTATTTCATTTTATTTACTATTTTAGCAAGTAAATTTAACTATAAATGCGATTGTACAATGTATATATAAAACACTAAACTTAGACCAACAACGACAGCTTCTATCAATACAAGAGATATTTAGATGAGACTTTTATTATTTGTGGCAAAATATCAGTGTCAACATCCTGAACTCACTCAGTAACTGTCATTACACAACTAAAGTTCGCAATAACATCAGGATGATATTTGGAATCTTATTAATAAATATTTTGGGCAAAAAGGACTGTCAAAAACTCTATCTTGAATCATCTAGTCGTTTTTGATCACTCCACTTCACCAGGAGCCTCTTTCAAAATCATACATACAATCAAGAGAGTCGGCTCAAGAGGAGTGGTAATGAGAAACTTATGTGCAGCAGAGGCTATTGTTATCCACCAGCTCAAACTTAACCTTTGCGTACGAAAACAGTATGTTACGTCCGTCATTCTTCCATTGTCTTAACCTTCCTTAACCTATCATTTCTTTAAATTATTATTTCTACTCCTTTCTAATTATTTTCACAGCAATTAATTAGCAACTTTTAACTATTATGTTCAAATTAGTTATCAAGTGAAAAATTATCTCCACCTTATCATTTTACTAGCCGATTATTGTATGACTTCCTTTCAATATCCGGTTTTCGTAAATAATTCATGTCAGAATACAACTTCAATTTTTTTTAATATTCGATTTTATTACAGAGTGCTACTTAACAAGTAAAACCGACTATAAATATGATTGAATAGTCCAAGTGAAGTCGTTGAAAATATTTTCTTCTCTGAATCGCTTTCTTTCTTCCACACTGATACAATGGGTTTCTTTCTTTATTTGCTTCTTAAAGTGTTTCATTTACTATTCAATTCGCCAAATCTGAAATTGAACTACTGTTGCATCCTTATTAGTTTTGACTTCACTGGGCGCTAAATTTTTAACTTATATTTCAAATATTTGTCTGCTGTGAACTACTATCACTGGCTTCTCCATTTCATCTTATTACCATTACTTCTAAGTGCTCACTAATCTAAAACCATCTGATAGGTGGTTGTTTAGCCATTTGAAACAACTTACTTACCAATCATCTGATTTGAAAGTTTGTTCTACTCAAGAAATAAATCAAAAATAGATACCTTAAGGTTAAATAGATCATCAACAATTGTTGGTTGGTCAGACGTTACTAACGTAAGAGCTAGTACCTAGAATGGAACTCATGTCCAAGGCATTGGAAATCTAAACATGAGAAATATATTTCAAAAGGAAAAAATATAATTGGAGGATGAAACAATGAGACCGAAATCAATAAAAAGACTGAATACAACTGCTTCACTGTAAGCGACTTCCATTCATGCCACCAAATGTCTCCAGTGTAACTGTAAGCCATTTTATGTTTATTTATACACTCGATCTAATTAGAATTGTGTAGTATACAAAGATATAATTCAAAAGAAATTAAATTTGTTCTAGTCAATCAAGCTATTTAAATCTAACAATACTTTATTACTAATTCTGATTAACATTTAGCATAATTCAAATTATTCCACAAAGGATAACTACTGTGGAAAAGCCCAGATTAAAAATGAATCAAATAAATCTATTATTCAAAAAAATAAATCTTTAGCATCCATGGATTTTACCGATGCTTTATTGGAAACTGGTCTGAAAACAAAATTATCAAATCCTGTTATTGTTCAGTCAACTGAATTGTTAAATATCCATAACCAAAATGATCATTTCGATAAAGAAATTAGATTGGAAATGCATCAACCAATTATTACTACAACACATATACATTTACCAAATGAATTTGAGAGCTCAATAACAAATGCATAGTTATATATACACATACATTTATTTATATTACTTATAAGTTAAGAGAAACAAACGATTTCAGCAACATTCACTATTGCTATCATAAAACTACTCCATCGGTAACCCTTCAATTTCCATTTTGTAATTATTCCCAAACTGCTTTTATCATAAACGGATATATGGGCACTTATATATATATATATATATATATATATATATATATATATATATATATATATATATATATATATATATAACTGATGAAACCCTGTTTAAAAGCTATGATAAACTGTGTAACCATATTTCACTATTCCTGATTGTTTACAAACAAGTATACCTATTGTATTAGAACCTACTTGGGGTGCATATCAATTCTGTAGATGATTAATCTGAAAAATAGTTGCCGAAAGATTATTATTATTAGAATTGCCAATTGACAAAACCATTCAGGTTTTACGTTTTAATAGCTTGTGTATCATTTGATTGAATAATTTTTAAAATATTACCATAACTTATAATAACTTCGCTGACTTTTTTCACAAGAAATCTTACTCTCCTTATTTATCAGATGAAATAAAGAACGTAGACCTCGAAATGTATGACTAAGATCAACCCATTAGCAAAGAACACACTATATGTTATTGATGGTTTATCTAGGGATAGATCTAAGATCCTTATGGGAACCTATTGACTGTGAAATAAATCAAGAAGGGGATAAAGATGTAATCTTGTTTACAATAATAAATTATGATAATGTTTCAAAGTGAAACTAAATGCACTTGAAAATCCCCAAACGTTCATTTTCGCCTCGCCAGTGTAACAGCGCTCTGCTTTCCACTAAACCTGATAACTTTGTTTTAAATTTAACAAACGATATACACTACTTGATGATTCTAAGTCAGGACGAAGCATAAGTTCGCTACGAAATAATTTCTAAGGATTTTCAAAATACATTGGACTCGACAAAATCACACGATATCGATTTTCAAGCATTTAATAATTTCTCTCGAAGACAAACATGGAAGACAATATTCTTCAGTTGGAAAAGTACATCTAACTGTAGACAGAGGTAGACGCAAGTAAAACTTCGAAATCTGTTATCTAAAGGAAAAGTTTCACGTCAGGGCGTAAATTGATCAAAACCTGACGCTTGATCGGTAGTATTTTCTTCAGTTCATAATGTCCATTAAAACTAACAAGGTTAGTATTAATGTTGAATGTTTACGAACTATTTATTTTGGGGAGTTATTTGCAACTATAATCATCTTAAGACTGAAGTTAATTCATGTATAAACTGTCTCCGACTTGTTTATTACCTACTTACAGTTTGAACAGGATAACAATCGAAGTAAACATCCAGTCATTCAGTTAGGGTCTGCTTAAATCGGTTATTTTAGATATGCTAAAACAGTAAAGTGACTAAATTTTGAAATCGTAAATACGGGTTTATGAATGCGATCATCTTTCGACAACTCAAAAGTATGGTTCGCCATCCATAGCTACTTGGGAAATAAGTATACCTAAATCATACAATGTAAACGACTGATTTTTCAATAACTCCACTCTACAAGGTCGAAATACACTGCATCAGGTTAACGATTTTCACACTTTTTACCATACATTCAATTCTTGTTTCAGATGGTAAGCGAGTGGTTGCTTCCTTGCACTTTCAATGTCACTGTCTATTTAGCCAAATGTGACTTTACCTGTCTCATTAGCTAATAGTGTTCGACAATAAATCCATTGGTAAGGAAGGGCTTGTTCAGACTACAAATTCATATCATGATTCATATCCGTACCTAACAGCTCAAACAATGAATAGTAAATCATAATTTGTAATAACCTTGTTATCCATTATTTGGTTTGTGAATACCACAAAGGTAGTGTTTTCAATAGATAAACTGGAGTTTTGGATATATCTCCAACAACTTTTAATCAAGAGTGTTGCATCGTCACTGTCTTTTTTAAATGTTTTGAAGAGAATTTTATTAGATATAAAAATTGCATGAAGAAGTTTTGTTATCCTGAAGGAGCAAAGTTGTTACCCGATAAAGGTAAACGAATCTGCTGCATATGTTCTTTTGATAAATTAATTATGATTCACCGGGTTTCTTGCTATTTTGCTTTACGTACAAAAGAGTTCCAGAAACTATTTGGCAGATGATAAATTTGGGTCGTAGTAACGTACTTTAAGAGAAAGAACGGCACTTCTTCGATTTTTGGTAAAACCTAAGAATAAATTACGTTCATGGGTATGTCTATGGAAAGCAACGTATATAGGGCTATAAAGTCTCAACTTGTTAGGTGAGACGAAACTTACTGCTAGATTTCAACAAATCACTTCCGTAGATCATCGTGACGGACTCATTCTATAAGATTACCGCTTAACATTTCTCTCAGGTATATAAACTGTGGAACTCCGCCTGTAGCTCCTCCGGGGGCTACTGCCGGTCCCAAGCTCGGATAAAGGAAGAGGATTGGGCATGCAGCTGGCGACCCCATCCCCTAGAAAACTAACTCGCTAAAAATACGCTAACCAGAAAAATTATTCAAATCATCTAAACTCTGACCTGGGAGTAGAAGGAAAAATCATGACGCCTCATGAAGAAAGCCGAGTTCCTTCGAAAGTCATGAGGCCGACTCACCTTCTAACAACCAGAGCAACAATTATTACAGGTACATGAAACGTCCGGACAATGTGCGAGACCAGAAGAGTCTTCCAAATTGCAGCAGAAATGAGGAAATGCAACCTGGAGGTGCTTGAGATCAGTGAAACACATTAGACGCAGGCTGGAGAACAACGACTATCTTCAGGGGAGCTTATGTTATACTCTGGCCATGAAGAGGAAAATGCGCCACATACACAAGGAGTTGCATTGACGCCGTTCAAACGAGAACAAAATGCACATATAGGATGGAAATCTCAAGGACCAAGAATCATCAAAGCCCCCTTCAAAACAAAGAAAGAGGATATTACAATGAACGTCATCCAATGCTGTGCGCCTACCAACGACTGTGATGAAGACGTTCAAGGCCAATTCCACGATAGGCTGCAGTCGATCGTCGAGAAGTACCCAACAAGGGACTGGACCATTCTGATGGGGGATTTAAATGCCAAGATTGGAATGGACAACACTGGATACGAAGACGTCATGGGACGACATGGACTGGGAGAAAGGAACGAAAATGGTGAGAGATTTGCAAACCTATGTGCCTTCAATAAACTGGTCATAGGTGGCACTATATTCCCACACAAAGGTTTTCACAAAACCACATGGACTTCACCGATTCACACTACGCAGAACCAAATTGACCATATCTTCATCAACAGAAAGTTCAGGAGGACGATGGAGGATGTGAGAAACAGGAGAGGAGCTGATATAGCATCAGATCATCACTTGCTGGTTGCCAAGATGAAATTAAAACTTAAGAATCACTGGACAACGGGGTGGACAACATCACAAAAGTTTAATACGGCTTTTCTTCGGGATACTGACAAACTCAACAAATTCAAGATAGCCCTCAACAATAAGTTTCAGGTCTTTTATGATGTACTCAATGGAGAGCAACTGGAAAGGGATAAAAGAGGCAATCATTTCAACATGTCAGTACGTTCTGAGCCACAAGAAGCACCATCACGAGGAATGGATCACTGTTGGTACACTGGATAAGACTGAAGGAAGGAGGAACAAAAAGACAGCAATCAATACCAGCCGAACAAAAGCAGAAGAAGCCAAGGTACAAGCCGAATACACAGAAATAAGCAAGCAAGTGAAAACGAGCATCAGAACCGACAAACGTAAATATGTGGAAGACTTAGCAATGACAGCGGAAAAGGCTGCAAGAGAAGGAACCATGAGACTATTGTATGATACAACAAAGAAACTCGCTGGAAATTACCGTAAACCAGAACGATCAGTGAAAAGCAAGGAAGGCAAGGTAATCACCAACATTGAAGAACAACGAAACAGGTGGGTAGAACACTTCAATGAACTCTTGAATCGACCAGCTCCATTGAACCCACCCAACATCGAGGCAGCACCCATGGACCCCCCAGTTGTTGTTGGCCCACCAACAATTGATGAGATCAGCATGGCAATCAGACAGCGGCAGGGGAGTTGGAAAACCCTGATTTCAAACCAATGGCGCACATGGGCTTCAGGATCCTAAGGAAACGAATGACGCATGAACCACTTATTGGTCACCGGCTACCATGGGACTGCATCTACTTACGTTTCTCAACTGCTATATGGATCAGACCTTTAGGTCAAAGGCTCCGGGTGTGGCCCTCTAAGAAAGCCATCTGCTTCGATCTGGACATTCGGGCAGTATCACAGCCCACACACAAACCGATTGACTTGGGCGCATATGCATTCAGTGCCCCTTCGCACCGATATTTATGTTCAAATAAATGCAGCAGACCATTACTGCTAGTTTGGGAAAAGTAACAATTGAAATCCCAGTATTCGGTCTAGATACAAAACTGAAGAACCAAAGTATATTGGACTGGACCAAATTACGTTATTCTGTGCAGAGTACGAAGTTTTATTAAATGACTTGTATTAAATTTTATCGAAACAAACTCATGAGTGCTCGATTCAAGCGGTTCTGATTTTAGAAAGAATACAAATACAAATAAAAAGACCTCAAACGATACAGCCTGTGCTATACGGCCAAAGGTTCCTCTACATCGGATCAGATACCTATTTCAAAGGATCCCAATAACCTTCTTCAGCGGACAGTCGAAGGTCAACAATCAAACGGTGGACCAAGATGTGGAATTGAGTTCAGTCAAACACAACCTTATCGATAATGGTCCAGCAACATGCAACAGTTGCTGGACCATTAACGATAAGGTTGTGTTTGACATGCAACAGTGCCCTCAAATGCCCTGGTACGGCCGAGAGTGGGGAGAGTCCACTCTCCCTCTCGAAATGCTCTCACATGGCCACGCGTATATAGCCTCTGTCAGGGAAGTCCTACTCACTGCCTTCTCGTGGCATTACTGTTGTTTACAAACTTGAGAGGACGAAAGCGAATGTCCAGCTCTTTAACCGGGTTGGTGGACACGGAAAGTCCACCTAGGGGAGTTGGAAAACCCTGATTTCAAACCAATGGTGCACATGGGCTCCAGTATCCTGATGGAACAAATGGCGTATGAACCAATCGCTGATCACCGGCTACCATGGGACTGCATCTCCTCACGATGCTCCACTGCCTTGTGGGTTAGACCTTTAGGTCGAAGGCTCGGGGTGTGGCCCCCTAAGAAAACCACGTGCTTCGGTTTGGGCACCCGGGTAGTATCACAGCCCACACACAAATGACATGAAATGACGCACTACACTAACTACACTGCTCTCGTTCCTAATAGAAGAAAGACAATTTACATTATTATTATTACCATTTTTATTATTATTATTATTACTATTATTTACTACGTCGCTTTTTCACTCCCTTTATTCCCAAATTGTGTATCCTTCCTTTCCAACTTATGCAGTAGCTCGCCCATGGTGGAAACTCTGTCCTATCTAAACGATCTCCAGTCACTGTCTGGTTGAAAGTGAATGCTTCCACCGATTACGAATACTGAAGCAATCTTTCTGAAACCACGTACGCCATTCAAGCTGGCTTCCTTCAACGTTCGCACACTAATGCAGATCGGACAACAGATGGGACTGGCTATGTCTTTAGAAAGTCTTAATGTTGATGTTTGTTGTCTATCCGAGACCCGTATTCAAGACTCTAGTGAAGTACTACAAATCCGCTCTCCATCTGTCGCTTCGAAAAGCTTGTTTCACGTGCGCTTATCCGGGGGATCTGTGGCACCTTCGTCTGGTCTTGCTGGCGTTGATGTTGCACTGAGCGCTAGGGCTGAGGCAGCACTAATCGATTGGATCCCCATTAACAGTCGGTTATGTGCTGTTAGATTAGAAAGTTCCATCAAAGTGAGAAGAAACCGGCGTGAGAAACGGTGTCTTTTCGTCATCTCCGCCTATGCCCCGAAAGATTGCAGCCCGGATGCGATCAAGGATGAGTTCTACCACCAGTTAACAGCTCTTCTCCAGAAAGCGCGTTCGACAGATATTGTAGTATTAGCCGGAGACTTGAATGCTCAGGTCGGGTGTCTAGGCACAGAAGAGAGTCGTTTAGGTGGCCGATGGGGACTTGTTGGTCGCAGGACAGATAACAGGGACCGTTTGCTGCAACTGTGCACAGTCTTTCTGAAACCACGTACGCCGTTCAAGCTGGCTTCCTCCAACGTTCGCACACTAATGCAGATCCCTCCGCATCCCAAGCCTGGAATCAGATTGATCACATCGCGATCGGCTACCGCTGGCGTGATTGTGTACAAGACTGCCTCTCCTTTTGCAATACCTATCTGGAGTCTGATCATGCCCTGGTCTGCGCCAATCTTACCTTACTTTTCAGTGGCCGAAGAATTGACCGCCATCAACGGATCGATGTTAGTAAACTGGCCGCAACTTCTGTTGCAAGTAAGTATCGAGCCGAGCTAGCTTCTAGGCTAGCTACCATCCCACCGAAAAGTATAGATGAGCATTGGTTGCATCTTCACGACGCCATGAAAATGGCGAGTAAAGTCGCTTGCGGCTTCGCGAAACGTCCCGCTTATAAGCACTGGGTTTCTTCTGGCTCCTTACAACTGATGGAAGCCCGTCGGTCTACTCCGGGTGACCGTGAGTATGACCACAAACGAAGGCAGTTACGTAGTGAAATCGGGCAAAGCTTGCGTAAGGATCGAGAAGCCTGGTGGTCGGAGCGTGCTAATGAGATGGAAGCAGCAGCTGCATCTGGTAACTGCCGGAAGCTCTTCCAACTCATCCGAGCCACTGGCAGCAACAAGTCTGGTGTGAGTGAAACAATCTGTGAGGATGACGGGATGCCAATCACTAACATCTCTCGACGTCTTGGACGATGGGCGGAATTTTTTGAAGGGCAGTTCAACTGGCCTGCTGCTCCGGCAACATTAACCAGTTTGTCCTGCCCCCCATGGCTGGTGACGACTGATCCACCAAACGAGGCGGAGGTCCGCAAGGAACTCCAACTCTTGAAACGCTACAAATCACAGGGCCCAGATGACTTACCTCCGGCTCTTTTTAAAGATGGTGGTGACTTTCTGGCTAAGGAACTGACTGTGTTGTTTACAAAGGTCTGGCAGCTAGAAAGTGTTCCAACATCATGGAATGAGTCGATAGTCGTCCCTATCTTTAAAAAGGGTTCACGTTGTTCCTGTAACAACTATCGGGGGATAAGTCTACTTCCGATTGCGTCCAAACTATTGGCTTCTGTCATTCTTCGTAGGTTGTTTAAAACCCGAGAACGATTGACTCGCGAGGAGCAGGCTGGTTTTCGTTCTGGTCGAGGATGCATTGATTACATCTTCACCCTCCGCCAAATGTTAGAGCACCGCCATACTTATCGCAGGCCAACAATCGTAGTGTTTCTTGATATCAGGGCTGCCTTCGATTCGTTGGACAGGACTGTTCTCTGGGATTGTCTATTGAAGAAGGGTGTGCCTGAGAAGTTTATTAACATCTTAAAGGCCCTGTATACAAACACCGCAGGCAGAGTGAGGGCATACAACCACTTTTCTCCCTTGTTCCATTCAAGCAGTGAGGTTAGGCAGGGTTGCCCGATCTCACCATTCCTCTTCAACTTTGCCATCGATGACATTCTGGAAACAGCTCTGATGGATGTAAGTAATGGCGGTGTGGATCTGCTGCCTGGAGAACGACTTCTCGACCTCGAGTATGCGGATGATATTGTCTTACTGTGCAATAATGCCCAAGGCATGCAATCCGCACATAATCAGTTGGCAGTGTCCGCAGGTACGGCATGTGCTTTGCACCCTCCAAGTGCAAAGTACTCCTACAAGACTGGCAGGATTCTCATCCTGTACTCACCCTGGATGGTGAGCAGATTGAAGTAGATGAGAAGTTCGTGTATCTAGGTAGCTATATAAGTGCTGGTGGTGGCGTGAGTGAGGAGATTGATGCACGTATAATGAAAGCCAGAGCGGCTTATGCCAATTTGGGCCATCTTTGGCGCCTTCGTGATGTCAGTCTGGCTGTAAAAGGTCGGATCTACAACGCGTCGGTGAGAGCAGTTTTGCTCTATGCTTGTGAAACCTGGCCTCTCCGAGTTGAGGATGTTAGACAACTCTCTGTGTTCGATCATCGTTGTCTCCGAAGGATTGCTTACATCCAGTGGCAACACCATGTTAGTAATGTAGAGGTTCGGCATCGTGTGTTCGGGCGCAGAGATGATAATTCGATTGGTGTCACCATCTTGAAACATCGACTTCGGTGGCTTGGACATGTTTTACGAATGTCGTCCCAGAGACTTCCACGTCGTGCATTATTTGCCGACGCTGGGACTGGTTGGAAAAAGCGGAAAGGAGGTCAGTGTATGACATGGTGTCGTGGCATGAAAGAAAGCCGCAAAGGGCTAGCTTCTGTTGGTCCTTCACGACTCCCTGGCTGGGGTCCGAGAGATGGTGCAACACAGTGGCTAGAGACGTTATCAGATATGGCTGAGAATAGAAGCCAGTGGCGATCCTGCTGCAACCTTCTTTTACTTTCTACATAAAGAGTGGTTCTAACTTTCTTAACTGAAAGAGTCTTCTGGTTGTACATTTCAGTCCGCCTTATCTTTTCATCCTTTCTCTTCCTACTTTCATTATTTTGTGTGGCGCATATGTATCTGGTGCCCTTTTGTACCAATATACATGTGTTTAAATAAACAAATAAATAATAAAATAACATGCAACAGTTAAATTAAATAATAAAAAGATAATACTCAACCACAGCCATATAGTTGAAGCCCAGACAAGGAAAACTGAAGGATACAAAGTATGATTAAAAGAGACCTGAATGAAGGTTAGAATACAGTACAGAGAAAAAGAACAATTTAATAACAAAACGAGCTATTAAGACGCTTAGGAGAGTTTTTCAAAGTGTTCTTTCTGTTACAAGTATTTACTCATATTTTTCGCACGGTTCTCTTGCTTACTCAAGCGTTAGTACGTTCGACACCCACCTACACTTTTTCTTCCTTCTTATAATACGATTGGAAGGGATTAAGTAACTCAGATAAATTCACAGGACAAGTTAATTTCTTTTCGTACACTTTTACTTTCTCTCCACGACTACTGAAAGTAAGAAGTGAGTCAGACGCTTTTGGACGTAACCAGCTATCAAAATGTTTGCTCAAGCCAAGCCTATAAAGGTTACACCTCTGGCCGTTCTTGTCTCAGGATCCCAACTACTCAGCTGGGAGGGGGAGTAAGCTGAAATGGTTAATAAATCCCCAAAACAATTAATTTCGTAGGTCCTTGACGTCAATATTGACCTCATTAATTCCAATTGACATTAGTTGAAGGTAATTGCACCAGACCACGCTTGCGTATGCCGTCCTGTGCATCAACTAGTCAGTTTAGACTAGATGCACTTCGAAACACCAACTATTATTTACATGCATATACATCTTTTCCTACTGGGCTTTGATTAGCTTTTGTATCCTTGTATAAGAAGCGGGTTTAGATAGTAGAGTTGTCAACTACTGCGTATCTGGGACATTTTGTTGTTCGTTCTGGGTTTAACTTCCCATTTTTAAAAGCCTCTGAACTAAAGAGGTTCGGTTTTATCTTACCTATGTATAAATTATTTACCACGTACACCTTAAGGTACTCGACTTTGAGCTTTACTTTACATGAAGATTATTGATACTACTGGTCAACTAAAGTAAAGTGGAGTGATGCTTGGATGGCAATCTATCGATCGAAAGTTAATTGCTTTGACGTCCCAATCACCATAAGATTGCATTGAGTAGCATAACCGATACCCAAAAGATTATAATTAAACTACTAAGGAGATTGACATGTTAACCACTTGTTAAGAAATCACGCTGGTCAGAGTACGACAAAAAACCAATAACCCGAGACCGCACACAAATAAGTACCCGGTGAAGGATCGCACAAAAGTTTCCATACCCAGAGTAAATATCCAGCAGCCATTATGTCTTATGAATTCCGAACACTTCATTTGAAACCTGATTATACTAGTACGCTAAAAACAAAAAAGCTATTCATCCAATATCTTTGTCATGAACTTATGTATACCAACTGATTTCTTCGCGCTCACTTATTGTTGCTCCGGAGCAGTTACAGGTACATGTTAATGTGCAACAGGTGACCACCTAGCCACTCAACTGTACTAATTCTAGTCAATGGGATAGTTATTTGTGAGCCTGTATATCTTGCAGTTTGAGCTAGTGTGCTTGTAGTGTTGGAGTGATACAAGAACCGTCTGCACCTAGTAGAGAAGCCTTGACAATAAGAACTGTCTAAATGGACCCTCATCAAAGATCCATCGATCAATGACCTCTCGCATACTCGGCAACATTTCTGTCGCTAAGCTTTGTTGAAACTCGATGTTGTGTAAGGGCTAGTCTAGCCGCCCTCAGTCAGATTGGTCTCCACGTTCAGAAGTAGCTTCCTTTACAGTTTCGCAGCGTTCAGAAACATCGCTAGTAAACATACTTGGTATGACACATGTTAAAATTGAGCGATAGTGCCTTCACTACTGAGAGTAACTGTGTAGGTGAGTCTGTCACGCCCTGCTTATGGAATTCAGCTTCTGGGTTAAAGAACTAGACTTCGTTATTATCTAGCCAGGACAGCATGGGTTGAAGGGTGTGAGGTGAAACAGTCTGAATCTTAGAAAGCTTAGGAGTCTATTCTGTTGTGATAAAGTTGAAATATACAAATAAGCAAGGAAATAAACAACCGAAAATGTAGAAACGATATCACCATATGTCAAAATTGAAATGAAATTTGATATACAATGTTACGAAAAGGAGCAGACCTGCAGTTTATTATTTGGTGCACCAGAACAGGTCTGACTAACCAACTTTACTCCTATTAACTTTTTGATCAAAGGATAAAAACCCAGTCGAATCAGAAGCCAGAAATGAAGGGGTTCGAACATATATTTGGAAAACTATAGATATGTCGAGAAGCGTTTGATCTAGGCTGTCTAATAGCTACAGTTAGTGCGTAGCACGGTGTGCTCACTCGAGATCTACAGTGTTAGCGTGTGCGAGCGCCTTCAAATAAGATGTATCCAGTAGAACTAATGAGGTCAGCATCAATGTCAATGACTTACATAACTATTTACACTTTACATCACTAGAAACCAAACTTCAGCCTGGTAACAAGATAGCTAGTGATGTCCAGAAATCCCACTACCCTGATACACACCAATAGAAGTATTGTTTAGTTCGGTGTCAAGATCTCTTTCTTTGATACAATATTAATAGATCTATTCCAAAAATTATAGGTCTGTCTTGATGTGACTAACTAGTCTATAAGATCTTATGTGGAAGTCACGACATTTTATACGCTGACACACAGTACAGAGCGCGATTGTCATAACAATCAGCAATACGATACTTAACACTTCCTAAAAAGACATTTGGTCTAGGAATATAATAATATATTTATATGAAAGAGAATACAGGTCCACAAATTTTACTTCCTCTAAGTGTTACATGCTGAATGTAACTATTCTCATCAATTATATTTTCAGCTTCAAGGACCGTGTGGTCATTAATTTAAATGGTAACCACCAATGTAACTAAAGTTTAGGTTTAGATAACGTGACCGTTTCGTAAAAAATCATATTATCTAGCGCTAAGTGACATCAAGCACGACGAAGTGTCTCATTAAGACATGGACTAAGATTGCCCGTGTACATGATATACTTTTTTTCGCCAATTTTTTTTTCTCGGATATATTTTAATTGGACATTTTTCGTTATCTATATTACTATGAAGGAACACTCTCCTAAGGTTCTTAAGTTTAAGTCTATTCCCCCTATTTCGATTCAGTTAACGCCATTTTGGCCCGACAATATCGAGTCATGGTTCTGCTATGCAGAAGCCGATTTTTGCATGCACGGAATCACGGACTCGCGCACACGTTTCCTCGCGGTAGTTAAGGCGTTACCGCGCGAGTTTAACAGGTACGTAATACCTAGTATGTTTACTAGTGATGTTCCCGAACCTTACGAAACGCTTAAGCTATCGATTTTAAAACGAGGAGACCTAACTGGTCGACAACGGTTAGACCAACTCCTTAACAATATCGACTTGCAACATGGTTCTGCGACGGATATGTTGCTTAGAATGAGAGAAGTCATCGGCCAACGAACTTTCGATGATGGCCTATTTAGACAACTTTTCTTGTCTAAACTCCCTCAACAGGTGCAGGCAGTGCTTGTTTCATTTCAAAACAATGCCATAGATGAACTAGCTGCATCTGCCGATCGAATCTTGGAAATCACCAAATTTTCTAAGGCCGAGGTTTTTTCCATCAAAGAAAAACCCCAATCGACCCCGAATGACATGGCCGAACTATGTCACACGCTTACAAGATATCTTAGAGTTCGTAATGACCGTAGTCGGTCAAAATCCTCACTTAGGAGCGTTTCACGTAAGAGATCTGGCTCTCGACCACGAGAGACAGACAATCCCGACTGGTGCTGGTATCATAACCAGTACGGTAAGTTTTCCAGAAATTGCAGGAAACCTTGCAATTATCCGACTTCAAAATCGACTGACACGTATAAGATTTCGGGAAACTCCCCAGCCGGCACGCGTTAACGGCAACCGTAGCCGGCGAACACAGCCGTCTGTTATACGTCACAGATGTGACAACGAAAGTTCGCTACCTCGTCGACACTGGTGCAGAAGTTAGCGTTCTTCCAGCAAATCCCGACGACAGACTTCGCGAGTCTGTTTTCAGTTTACAGGCGGCAAACAGAAAGCCGATCGTTACTTACGGTAAAAGGTACGTCTACCTTAACGTGGGTTTACGCAAACCCATACACTGGATTTTCGTGGTTGCAGATGTCTCTATGCCAATCATTAGTATAGACCTGTTACAACACCACAATCTACTCATCGACACACGCTCACGAAGGTTAATAGACGGAAACACTAAGTTATCTGTCTGCGTAACTCCTTGTTCTGGTTGCAGGTTATCCCCAGTCACGATTAAGCAGACCATAGACCCATTGTACCAATCAGTACTCGACAAATACCCCGGGATACACCAATCGCAATCGAAATTGCCTTGTGTAACCAGCAATGTTACACATCACATCTCCACTACAGGACCACCTGTATTTTCGAAAGCCCGAAGACTCGCTCCCGAGAAGCTTAGGTTAGCTCAAAACGAATTCGACCACATGATGGACCTAGGGATAATTCGACCTTCGAATAGTCCATGGGCATCCCCATTGCACATGGTCCCTAAAAAGGACAGCAATGATTGGCGGCCAACTGGTGATTATCGGCGTCTGAATGCAAAAACCATTCCCGATCGTTACCCGCTGCCTCATATTCACGATTTGATAGCTACCTTGAAAGGTACAACTGTCTTTTCAAAAATCGACTTAGTTAAGGCCTATAACCAAATACCGATGGCACCCGACGACATCCCTAAAATCGCCATCATCACTCCCTTCGGTCTTTACGAATTTCTACGAATGCCTTTTGGTTTAAGAAATGCGGCTCAAACCTTCCAAAGGTTTATAGACGACGTCTTCCGAGGTCTCAACTTCGTACATGCGTATGTTGATGACTGTCTAATAGCAAGTCCGGACAGAGACTCGCATCTCAAGCATCTGGACATTGTTTTCGATCGACTCCAAAGGCATGGCATTACTGTCAACATTCAGAAATGCCAAATCGGGACTAACTCCTTAGACTTCTTAGGACACACTATTGATGCCCAAGGCATCCGACCCCTTAGAAGCAAAGTGGCGGCCATTCTGGATTACCCAGAACCGACCACGATCAAGCACTTACGAACTTTTAACGGACTTGTAAGTTTCTATAGACGGTTCATACCCAAGTGCGCATCCCTTATGAAACCGTTAACCGATCAGCTTCGTGGAAATGCGAAATCAATTGGTTCAGACGACATAGCCCGTAAAGCATTCTCCACAGTTAAGGAACACATCGCTAAGGTAACCCTGCTTGCTCATCAGGACACTCAAGCTCCCATTAGTATCGCTGTAGACGCATCCGACTCAGCAATCGGAAGAGTCTTACAACAATGGGTTAACAACTCGTGGCAACCTTTAGGATTTTTCTCCAGACGGTTGCTAGACGCGGAATCTATGTACAGCACGTTCGGTAGGGAACTCCTAGCTATGTATTGTGCTGTACGGCATTTCCAACATTCCATCGAAGGAAGAGAATTCACGCTTTTTACCGATCATAAACCTCTTACCTTCTCTTTAAGTTCATCTTCAGACAAGTACTCACCGCGAGAGTCTCGACAACTCGACTACATTTCGCAGTTTACTTCAGACATACAACACATTTCTGGAACTAACAATGTAGTCGCAGACGCCTTGTCTCGAATAAGTTCCTTGAACAGTTTCCAAGGAATCGACCTTCTTAAACTCGCTCAGCTTCAAAAAGAAGACATTGATCTTCAGCATGAGTTATCCTCGACAACTCTTAAACTAAGAATTAAGCAGATGGGAACAGGTAAGGAAACCTTACTCTGTGACACATCTACAGGTAGGGATCGTCCAATAGTACCAAAACATTATCGACGCAACGTCTTCAATACGTTGCACAATCTTTCTCATCCAGGTGCTCGTGCAACAGTCAAACTTATAGCCGAACGGTTTTGTTGGCCTGGCATGAATAAAGACGTGAGGGAGTGGGCACGCTCCTGTGTAAGCTGTCAGAAATCTAAGGTCATAAGGCACAACAAATGTCCCTTAGGCTCTATCAAAACCCCTGACGCTCGTTTCGACCACGTCCATCTAGATTTGGTAGGACCCTTACCCGACTCGAACGGATACTCATATCTCCTAACATGCGTAGACCGTTTTACTCGATGGCCAGAAGCAGTACCGATTAAGGACATTACTGCTGAAACCGTGGCCCGCGCTTTCGTCGAACGATGGGTAGCAAATTTCGGCTGCCCTTCCACAATCACTACAGACCGCGGACGCCAGTTCGAATCTGGACTTTTCCGTTGTCTGACCTCACTATTGGGAATCACGCGCTTTTGAACGACCGCCTACCACCCACAAGCAAACGGGTTGGTAGAACGTTTTCATCGACAACTTAAAGCTTCATTATCAGCCGCTAACGTTTCACAGTGGACAGACGCACTTCCACTCGTCTTGCTAGGTATCCGCAATGCAGTGAAAGCTGACATTGGATACACGGCATCTCAACTCGTTTACGGAACGACACTCCGACTCCCAGGAGAATTCGTGGATCCTTCAGTTTCTTCATTGAACATGGATCTAAACTCTTACACGAGTAGGCTTACAAACGCTATGCGTTCAGTTAAACCTGCTCACACTCGACCACAATCAACTGATGTTTTCGTTCAACCCGAATTATGACATAGTACACACGTCTTCGTTCGTCGAGACTCACATCGACGACCTCTCGAATCAGCATACGAAGGACCCTTCAAAGTTCTTCAACGCGAACCTAAGTACTATGTAGTCGATAAGAACGGTACGAACGATAGCATCAGTATCGATCGACTCAAAGCAGCGTACTTAGAAGGAAACCCTAGCTACGTCGAATTTCCTTCGGTACAATCGTACGACACGGCTCCTACACTCGTAGTACCCTACACGACAGTCGACACACAACTTGATACTTCGTCAACGTCGATAGATAAACCTAAAACAACGCGTTCTGGAAGACGAGTAAGATTTCCAGAACATCTTAACGAATATTGCACGTAGGACATAAGCTTTATCTTGAATTACCCTTTCATAGTTTATTATGAAAAATTTTTTTAATATGCTCATTTTTTTATTTATATAAAAAACAAAGAAAAAAAGTATATCACAATATATAAAATTCAAATAAAGAATAACAATGAATAATAATATTCCAAAATGGAACAGACTCACAGTATATTGACTTGGTGTACCAGATCACGTCGGGCTCACCACTGAGGATACCACGGATATTCTAGTTTTACAACTAGCCACCAGTAGTATCTTCTATTATCGTTCGTTCCCAGTCAAATAGAAACCAGAAGTCAGACGAGAAGAGGCAGGAAAGATATATTTGATTCGTTACCAATATATCGAGGAACCTTTACTATAAGCTGGCTAATGAACGTAGGAGCTGTGTCCCACGCCGTGTTGCAACGCGATCTGGTACGGATGCATGACCGAAAGCCTTCAGCTAAACAAGTCCACTTAAACAACGTGGTCAGCATCCAATGCCGGACACTTAATGAGCTATTGATTTTGGGGAATTATTTACAGCTACAAACCAATACCACTACAGGGTCATATGTAAAGATGAGACATACGGACATAAGCAATAGAAACTCGCGGTTATTATGATTTCCGATCCCTACATCTGAGGAGCTAAGTGTGATGGAGGCTGCATTAGCATAGAAAAGGATCTACGATTACTCAGTAGGTTGCATTAGTTGTTTCCTACGATCGAATCCCATTATAGTGAGAACTCACTGCACGTTGCAAGGAATTTGAGAAAGTGGCCTCTGACATACTAAAACAAAGCACAATATTTTAACTGTAATGTGGACAGAATGTGATCGTAATATGATGAAATATTACAATCAAGTCTAGTGACGTCTCAAGATACTAAAACAGTTCGCTGATTATCAAATGTTTGCTCCAAAACTGCGCAAAAGGAATTTTGGAGCTTTTCCTCAAGTTTCGGAGAAAACTGAAAATTTTCACTTGACTTTGTGGAAAACACAAAAATTTTCTCGAAATTGAGACGTTGTGCTGACAAGTAGGTATGAACCGTGGTTATATTCCAGATAATACAAAGCATAAATGACCACATACGGTAAAATGTATGTTTACCTAGATGTGGGTTTATGCAGACTCTTTCACTCGATTTATGTTAATCAAGACCTTTCTAAACCAAACACTAGTATAGACCGGCTATTGAACAGCCCATGAGCATCACCGTTGGAGATGGTCTTTAAACGAGACAGCAACGATCGGCGTCCAACCGGTGACTAAATAGATAAACCACTCCTGATCGTTGCATCTTCCCACAAATCCACAACTGTCTTATCTAGAATCGATCTGATTGAAGCGTATGACCAAATTTCCATGGCTGGAGACGAAACCCTTAAAGAGCTATAATCACTGTCCTCAGAAGCTTGGGATTTTTGCGCAAGTCTATCGGTTTACGGAATGCTGCACAAACTTTCCAGAAATTCATAGATGAAATTTTTCGAGGTCACAACTTCCAGCACGCGTACGCTGGTGACTGTCTGATAGTAAATCCGGACAGAGGATCCCATCTCAAGCATCTGGAACTTGTTTTCAAATGACTCCAAAAATATGGCACTACTGCAAACACTCGGGAATATATCAGATAGGAAAAGGCCTCCTGAACCCTACCAGACATACTCAAGGTATTGACCCTCTAAAACGCTCAGAGATGGGCATTCTTGATTGCCTAGAACCAACTTCGATCAATCAACCACCTGCGGCCAACGTCCCAATAAGTTTTTGTCGACGACTTAAACCGAGTTGCACGTCTCACACACGACCCTTAACATACCGACTTCGTGGAAATGCGAAACCCATCAATTCGGACGACAACACGAGAAAAGAAACATAAACAGTTGAGGAAATTACAGCAAAAACAACTGTGTTCGCACACCAGGACATAAAAGTACCCGTAGGTATCTCAGTACGTGCATTCGGCTCGGTAATCGAAGGGATCTTACAAAGACAGGTAATTGACGCTTGACAACCATTGGCGTTCTCTTCAAGATGATTGAAAGACACTGAATTGAGGTATGGCACCTTCAGAAAGGAAATCCTTAACTACATATTGTGTTATACGTCACTTTCAACACTCCGAAGAAAGGATGATAATTTACTCCCCCCGACAGTTTCGACAACTATGCCACATCACTCAGTTTACCTCAGATAGACGACATATTTCGGGGGGAAGCAATGCAGTTGCGGAAGCTTATAGAAGAACGATTTCATTGTCCTGATAGGAATAAAGATGGGAGGGATTTGGAACGCTATTGCGTAGAATGCCAGAAATCTTAGGTGGTTAGACACAATAAATGTCCCTTGGACTCTTTTGCAGCTCCCGACGTTCGTTTCGATCATGTTCACCTTGATTTCGTGGGATCCTTAACAGATTCATATGGATACTCTTCACTCCAAAAGCGTGTAGATCGTCACACATGATGGCCAGAAGCAGCACCTGTCAAGGATATTACTGCTTAAACAGTGATTCGCGCCTTCGTCGAAGGATTGGTAGCAAACTTCGACTGTTCTCCAATTCTTACTACAGATCATGAATGTCAGTTCGAACATGGACTTTCGCGTCGTCTCACTACTCTACTTGGAATCACAGGATCCCGAAAGATCGTTTAAGACATACAAAAGAACGGGTTGTTAGGCGGTTTCACACACAATTGAAAGCTTCACTCATAGCTGCGAACGTCCAACAGTGGACAGGCGCTCTTCCACTCGTGTTACTCGGTATTTGTAATGCGGTGAAAGCTGACGTAGAATACTTTGCAAAACAACTCGTTCACAGGACGATACGCCGACTTCCAAGAAAATCTGTGAATCATACGTCTTCTTCAATGAATATGGATCTCAACTTATAACGAACATGATTACAAACACCATGTGTTCAGTTAAACCTGTTTCAACCCGACCACAGTCATTTGTTGTTTTCGTCCAACTCGCCCTACAACATCGTGTACACTTTATTACATTGCAATTCATTACGTCTGTAAAGTCCATTTTGAAGGTTTTGCGTGTAAAATCCCTCCATGCATACATTTGCAACTTGTTCTCATTGGTTTCTTTAGTTGTGCATTTTGCTAGTCTTTTTGATGCCATTTGAGATGGTAATATTTTATTTGATTACAGTTTTTCTCATTTTTCTTACGCCTTCACTGAGTTTTTATGTTTCTTCCGGAACTGAGTTTATGTTGTTTTAGTAGGTACTTAATCTTGGCGGCAGCCATATTGATTGTTCCTCCTTTGGTTGTGTTGCTTGAGTTGACTGTAATCGTGCATTTTGATCCTTGATCTATCCAGAAAGGATAAAATAACGCCTACTTTTCGGTGAGCTCGGTAATTTTCTTACATTCCTTATCAATTAATCTATTTATTTTAATTTCGATAGATTATTGAGGGAACATTCATTGGTTGAATAATTGTGCGGTAGTATTTGTTTAGGTAATAATGTACATTTGTATTTATAATGAAATTTAGAACCGTTATTTTCTCAATCCCTTTGTTTTGATTTCAACTGGGCAATAGCGCGTGTCTAAACTACCCAAATAGTTATTCTCCAGTCCAAACCTTAGTTTGGATTTTGCAACCGCAACCTCTCGAAATGGTACACAAACCTGAATTCTATATCATCGTTAAAAAGGAACTAACGATAACAGCATCATCGATCGTTTTAAGGCCACAGATTTGCAAGTAAACCCTGGTTGTATTGATTTTCCTCATGTACACTGAAACTACACTAGCCTCACAATTACGAAACTGTGATGTTTGAATGAACCAATGACTTCGTATTGATGACTGTTTTGATTTTCAATTCCAAATGTTAGATCCATTTAGAAAGTGAAAATCCCTCCATGCAAACATTTGTGATTTCTTCCTTGTGGTTTCTTTATTTGTATATATTGTTCACTTTTTTGATGCTAATTAAGACTGTAACGTTTAATTTTCTTGGTTTTTCTTATCGTTTTTATTAAGTCTCTATGTTCCTTACTGAACTGTATTTAGTTTGTTTTAATTGTTATTATTCTGGCGGCTGCCACATTGGCTGCTCGCTCTTTGATTGTGCGGTTTGATTTTGACTGGGATCGTGCATTTTTGGTTGTAATTTGGAGCACTTTCCCAGAAATTGAAACACTGTGTTATAAAACAGCCGCTCAAGCGGAATCTTACTTGATCTATCCAGAAAGGATAGAATAACGCTCATCTTTTGGTGTTTTCGGCAATTTTCATATATTTCTTACCACTTTGCTATTCATTGTAATTTAGATTGAATATTTTGGTATCAATTGTCGGTTGAATAACCGGGTGGTAATATTTGTTTGGGTAAATTTGTACATTTGTATATATGATGAAATTTTGAACCGTTGTTACCCAAAACACTTTGTTCTGATTTTGATTTGAGTCACGAGTCTATAAAGCTATTCCCCCGTTATCCGGCCACATCTGGACCTATTGGAATCTAGGTTTGAATCTTATACCAAATACAGTACATTTGTTTGTGCTTATCTAATACTTCCTTATTAAATTGCGTTATTCCTTGGATTACTAGTTTATACTACAATTCAAATACTTCTGATTATCATATTGGCGTCGCGATTGAGCCTGTGATAGAACGGTTGGATATAAATTCAGATTTTATTGCTTTTGAGGAATACATGGTATAAAATCCAAACTAAATTTGGCTGAAGAATAACTGTCCGTTGATGTAAAGATACACGTGCACCGCAATCGAAATCAGAACAAAGTGATTGGGTAACAACGGCTCTAAACAAATATTACCACCCAGTTATTCAACCAACAACTGTTCCCAGAATAATCAATTGAACACACCAAAAAGTAAGTATTATTCTATGCTTTAAGAATAGATCAAGTAAAATTTCCGTTTGAGAGGTTGTACTATCATATAAAGTGTTTCAAATCCTGGGAAAGTGCTCCAATTTACAACCAAAATGCACGATCCCAGTCAAAACAAACAGCACGATCAATATGGGAACAATCAATATGACAGCTACCAGAATAATATCAATCAAAATAACATAGATACAGTTCAAGAAGAAACATAAAACCCGGCAGGAGCAACGGTATATTTGAGAAAACTAGTATGAAATGAAACACTATAACCGCAGTGAATTGATGGATGGCACCTTCGGAAAGGAAATCCTTAACTGCATATTGTATTCACCTTCAAAATGGATCTTACACATGGAGAGGTTCGAAATCTGGGCTATAACCAAGGTAGGTGATGACGATTTTAATATTGTGGCCCATTTCCCTACATTCATCGGAAAAGAAGCATACAGCCTTATAAAGACTTTGGCACTTCCAGACAAACCGATTTCGCTCCCCTATGCAACTCTCAAGCAACTACTGTTTGATCTTGTAAAGTATACAAATTCCGAATGAGGTAAGGGAGAAAAGTCCGATAAAATGACTCGCCAGAACATCAGGAACTCCACTACTTTACCAAGTCGTCGCAGTTCGACGCGTAATCCAAGTTATTCAGGTAATACTTCATTGAGCTGTGAAACAGTCCACGAAGATGAACATGAGTGTAGTAAATGCTTGTTCTGCGGCGAGTTTCACCCATGTAATTCATGTGTATTTCGCAATTCTAAATGCTTTAAATGTGGTGAAACTGGACACATTCAGACAGTTTGTAATACTATGGTTCATTTCGCTGAAACTAATGCCAAGATGGATGTTTCTAATGATCAGTTATCTTTATCTAGAAGTGGTATAACGTCACATAACAGTCCAGAGTTGAATGAAACCCAGAATCATTGTGAGACAAAATTTTTTAGTCGACAAACTTATCGGATTTCTCATGCTACTGTACCAGATATGGTTTGTCGTAATAATTCACATACTTCTGATGGAATTTCTTACAACTCTGAGAATAAAATGTTGAATGAGTCGAATCATGATCAAAAACCAGATTCCGTTTTGGTAGATGCTGAGTTTTGTTATTATCCATTATTCTCTAATGAAACTCAATAAATTCGAGGAAAATATTACAGAAAACTCAAATTCTGATATCATAATAAATGTCATTTACCTTAACAATGAATTTATCTCTAGTGATATTCCTAATGAATGTGACCAATATGTTCTTAATGAGTCGAATTCTAGTCACATTTCTGACGTTATTGTATCAGATGAAACTAATGCCAAGATAGATGTTTCTAATGATCAGTTATCTTTATCTAGAAGTGGTATAACGTCACATAACAGTTCAGAGTTGAATGAAACCCAGAATCATTGTGAGACAAAAATTTTTAGTCAACAAACTTATCGGATTGTCTGTAGTGTTTTTCCATGCATATTTTCATTTATGACTCTGGTTAGCTCACAGTAGCCTGCTCATTCTCTGCTCAGTTCAGTAACCGTCACTTTCAACTGATTTCCTATTTCCCTCTATACTTTGTCCCCGATTGTAAGGGTATTCCATCGGCTCTGTTATCATAATAACTATTTTGCTGTATCTGTTACAAGCCAAGTTGTACTTGAGCCAAATTATTATATCTCAATATATCCTCTGAGGCCTCACGATCATGCATGACATCCGTTCGGGGTTTCGTAGCATTCTGGATGACGATAACTTGGGTGGAAGTATCATATACGATCTGTCCATATTAAACGAGGTGTTTTGGTGGATATATGGACACCACTGGGATATAAAAGTGGATATCTTTCATGAACAAGTCTTACGATATATCTTCTTCTTGATCAACAAGTGCTTTTGGTAGAGTAGTAAGGGTCCGATTACCTCACATAACAAGCCCTCATCCTTTTGGATAGTAGGATTATGGCATTTCACATAGTTCTCTAAAAGTCATACTGTTACGATTGACGTCTTTATTCGAATGTAACTGAACCGCAGCACCACGACGAGTAACCAAGCTTTCAAGTCGACTTTTTTTACAGTCTGGAAATCTATCTACTCGAGAGAACAGCTTGTCACAACACTTTTAAGGCAGTCGACCATGGCTAAGATATGCTTGTATTCATTATCCATTCCACGTAACTGCCTAATGATGTCATAGTTCACTTCTGTGGCTGACGCACGAACAACTTATATCAAACCTTATAGTACACCTCTGTAACCTATCTTTCAACTTGTCGGGCAACAAAAACCAATAATTTCGGAGTTAAAGGTTTATTTCCAGTAATCACGAACCACGACTGCTCTTTAAGCAAAATGTTTATAAATGGCCTGTCCATAATAGCTGTTGACAACCGACGTCTATTTTGTTCAGCTTAAACCACTATAAGCATAAACCTGGATACAGATCAGGTGACCTAACAAAATGGATGAACGAGTTAGACCGTTCCAATTTCGTCGCGAACCAGTAAGCGTTAGGTCGCGACACCCCAAATTAGTTTATGCCCACCATCTTGTAAACGAAGCCTGGTCTCATATTTGGTAGAAATGCACACTGTTTGTCCTTAAAGCCATTGGTCATTTGACGTGCCTTCCAAAATTTGACACAATTTTATGCACTTTTTACTTCACCTCAGCTACCAAAATCGACGTCTGACGGACTACATTATTGATGTCTCGTCTGCGTATTCCAAGTTTCACTCAATCTTGTCCAAGGCACCACATAACATTGATCGAGGGACTATTGACTGTCTTGAATACTGAAGAGAAAACGGAGTACATAACAGCCTATCTATTATTGCTAGGAATTTCCACACAAACCGGATATACCTACCTTTCCAGCTGACAACTATTATATTTTCTGTAAGTGATCGTGAAGTCTGACTTTTCAAAGCGCTAAATCTCTCCTGATGTCTTGTCTGAATGTAAAACCGTTCGATATCTCCAAAGATTTCCAATACTCTTATATTTACTATCGGAAAAACATATAAAATGCAGCTTTCACAAAACTCAATTGCTCTGACTGATAAAGTGTCAATGTTCCAATTCTCTTTATCGAGCTACATTCTCGCATGCATTATTGCCATCAAGAGATTTGTCCTTTGAAACCTCCGAAGTCCCGTAACTGCCTAAGCGGATTATAGCTGTTCGAGTAACGAACTAACGTCCTAAGAGATAGTACCAAAAGCACAGTCCAAACTAAAAGCCCACAAGTGTCCCTATTGGTGCTGCACAACAACTTTTCTGGATTATGTACGGTATAACTTCAGTGGAGCGGATTCGTATATACAAATATATAAGAAGAATATCTCAAGCATCTGGAACTTGTTTTCAAATGACTCCAAAAATATGGCACTACTGCAAACACTCGGGAATATATCAGATAGGAAAAGGCCTCCTGAACCCTACCAGACATACTCAAGGTATTGACCCTCTAAAACGCTCAGAGATGGGCATTCTTGATTGCCTAGAACCAACTTCGATCAATCAACCACCTGCGGCCAACGTCCCAATAAGTTTTTGTCGACGACTTAAACCGAGTTGCACGTCTCACACACGACCCTTAACATACCGACTTCGTGGAAATGCGAAACCCATCAATTCGGACGACAACACGAGAAAAGAAACATAAACAGTTGAGGAAATTACAGCAAAAACAACTGTGTTCGCACACCAGGACATAAAAGTACCCGTAGGTATCTCAGTACGTGCATTCGGCTCGGTAATCGAAGGGATCTTACAAAGACAGGTAATTGACGCTTGACAACCATTGGCGTTCTCTTCAAGATGATTGAAAGACACTGAATTGAGGTATGGCACCTTCGGAAAGGAAATCCTTAACTGCATATTGTATTCACCTTCAAAATGGATCTTACACATGGAGAGGTTCGAAATCTGGGCTATAACCAAGGTAGGTGATGACGATTTTAATATTGTGGCCCATTTCCCTACATTCATCGGAAAAGAAGCATACAGCCTTATAAAGACTTTGGCACTTCCAGACAAACCGATTTCGCTCCCCTATGCAACTCTCAAGCAACTACTGTTTGATCTTGTAAAGTATACAAATTCCGAATGAGGTAAGGGAGAAAAGTCCGATAAAATGACTCGCCAGAACATCAGGAACTCCACTACTTTACCAAGTCGTCGCAGTTCGACGCGTAATCCAAGTTATTCAGGTAATACTTCATTGAGCTGTGAAACAGTCCACGAAGATGAACATGAGTGTAGTAAATGCTTGTTCTGCGGCGAGTTTCACCCATGTAATTCATGTGTATTTCGCAATTCTAAATGCTTTAAATGTGGTGAAACTGGACACATTCAGACAGTTTGTAATACCATGGTTCATTTCGCTGAAACTAATGCCAAGATGGATGTTTCTAATGATCAGTTATCTTTATCTAGAAGTGGTATAACGTCACATAACAGTCCAGAGTTGAATGAAACCCAGAATCATTGTGAGACAAAATTTTTTAGTCGACAAACTTATCGGATTTCTCATGCTACTGTACCAGATATGGTTTGTCGTAATAATTCACATACTTCTGATGGAATTTCTTACAACTCTGAGAATAAAATGTTGAATGAGTCGAATCATGATCAAAAACCAGATTCCGTTTTGGTAGATGCTGAGTTTTGTTATTATCCATTATTCTCTAATGAAACTCAATAAATTCGAGGAAAATATTACAGAAAACTCAAATTCTGATATCATAATAAATGTCATTTACCTTAACAATGAATTTATCTCTAGTGATATTCCTAATGAATGTGACCAATATGTTCTTAATGAGTCGAATTCTAGTCACATTTCTGACGTTATTGTATCAGATGTTGCATATTCTTACGAACAATGTTTGTTGAGTAGAATCCCTAGTCAGTGGCGTGATAAATCAGTTGGGATTCAAATAGCCCTCTATTGAAATAAGGCTGAAATCAGTCATTAACAGAAAGCATTGCGCAGCAAAGGTCATTATCAAACAAAGAACAAAGTTCATGCGTCATCCAAAACCTAAAAGATATGAAAAGGATCGCATACATCACACTTTGTTTACCAATTTAAATGTGTGTGGTCACACATACATAGGGAGGAGTAATCGTGATCTCAAAATTATGGTGTGTAAACATGTACCTAAATGGTTGCAGAAACAAATCAAATTAACTAACCCAATAAGGGTGAAGGATAAACATCCATCATCCCCTGTTGCCAAACACATTATCAAAACAGACCACAAGATTGGTCTTAACTCGGCTTTTGTGGTGTTGTACAAAAATGTAAAAGGGCGCATACAAAGGTTTATTGAAGCCTTCGCCATATAAAAATTCAACCCCCTTGTGTATTCAAAAACAGTTTGTTCTTACCCTGAACCCATCCTGGTGATATTAGCTTGTTATCCAGAGTGATTAGGTTTAAAATTATTTTTAAATGGTTTCTTTATCATCATTGTCTCCTATTGCCCTCCATGTTTAGTCTAGCTGACATTTTATTTTTACATATAAATGTTCGTAACAAGTATGTGTGTGATCAGATTGTTCGAAATGTGTTACGCCAATATATCATCACATAGTTCTGATAATCTTTGTCTTTTTATTACACCATCAGAAGTGTTTACCAACGGAGAGCTCGCTGTGAATAAACTTCTGGCTGGTCACGTCTTAGGGTCATCACAAACCAGTAGGAGGGAGTGAGCTGAGGCGGTAAACAAATCCCCAAAATAAATGGTTCTGTAAGTTACTGACATTGACGCTGACCTCATTAGTTCTACTGGACACAGTCTATCTGAAGGCGCTCGCACACACACACTGAGCACACTGTACTACGCATCACGCGCAGCTACTAGCCAGCTTAAATCAATTGCTTCTCGACATATCGACAGTTCTCCAAATATACCTTCGAACCCCTTCATTTCTGGCTTCTGATTCGACTGGGTTTGTATCCTTCGAATAAAAATGTTTTGCGTGTAAATACTAAGATATTATGAGAGGGACAGGAAGTAGGTTCTGGTTATGCTGTAATGATATCCGTGGTAATTCATGAGGCATGCATCGGACGCAGCCAGTTCTTGAGGAGGATGTTGGTCCTTGTATGAGTACATGTTTGTCAAGTGTCCTCTTAAGGCTATCCTTTAGGTGGGTTGTGTTCACTTCGGCAGGGAGTACACTGTAAATGGGGATACCCCATAGTGAGAAAAAGTGATGGCATACATCAGTGTCCGATCTTTGATGCTCAGTTTTTCGTGGGTTGTTTTAAGGAGCATGTTGTTGGTGGTCTGGTTATATTTTCGCATCGGGGTGACTTGGTGTAATTAATGTCGTGTGCCATTATAAGATTACCTATTATTCTCCTGAGACTCAAAGGGAATATTCTGAAATGTTAGAGTTTATTTTCGTAAGATTTAACATTTAAACCTTTCACCAACTTAGTTGCCCATCTCTGTGCTTGGTCGGAGATGTTTGTGTCACTTTTGGTTGGAGGTGTTACAACGGTACCGCGGATTTTTAAAGTGTGAGTTTTAAACAGTTTTAAGGACAACTGCAGGATGATTGAGCTAAGCTGTCTTCTCATAAGGAGGGGGGGTGCGTTTGTCTTGGCTGCATCCCATGTGTAATTTGAATTGGTGTCTTAGTCCAATGTGACTGCGAGCTCGATATCATGATGAAATACTGACGCTAATTTTTGTACGTTCTTGAAACCGATGGAATATCCCCTTTGTTGAGCAGATTGCGGGATGATATGATAAAGTACGAAAGGGGAAATGCCGAAGAGTAATAAACGCCATTTATAAGCTGGCAGGCAAAGACAATGTTTAATTTAGTGCGTATCATCCAGAGAGGCGATAACTTGGGTTGGGGACATCTTTGGTCATAATCCTTATTGTCTGAATATCCCGAAACAGTTTTAGTGAATCTTCTTTGGGCACCTTCAGTTTTCATTTAATCGTTATGCTTGCAATTACCGTATTCAAGGTTAGGCATGATACCTTTTTTATATAATAATAATAACTTAGGTTAGGTGCCATTGAAATTTAGCATTACGAATATAGTAAGCTTTCTTGCTTTGGATACTTGGGAAGCAGTGTGCTCTGAAAAGTTCGAGCTTCTCACGTACCTTAAATCCAAGTCAGGAAAGGTGTTAAGGGTTTATGATGAGTGGTAATATAAAGCCAGATTCCAGTTATATATAGGTTATATATGAAGGTCACCAACGCAGATGACCCGTGTCAATGACCGGGGGTCTACTCGAATTAGACGATAACCGTGCGACCAGCCAGCTAACGTCGAAGTCAAACCTTACGGCCAATACCTAATATGGATTACCCTTTAATCGTGTCAGGATACTATGGTTGCGTTGATGACTAAACAACACAAACAACGTTATTACAGTAATATGCTGAGAGTAGTTACAAAGAACAGAGTTAGACCACTGCTATGTGACATACAGTTAAGTGATGTGCTTTCATTGACTCTGACATTGATGAGGTACGTTGAACTGTTCGATATGAAGCGAACCGACTGCCAGATTACTTGGCTAGGGCCCAGCGACATTTCATTCGCCCTAAATATACCTCACCTACTCCGTATATACGTTAATACTACGCATAAGTTGATTTAAAGCTGTGGATAAGAAGTGTATATTTCGAACATCCCCATATTGAAGGGATGAAAAACAATAAAGTATGGAGTATGAAGAGATGATTGGGTCAACCGATGCGCAAATTCAAAACTCTATTATAATAATAATTTGTCCTCATATAACAGTATGTTACATGAGGTATGCCAGTTTACAGGCAAGATCAAATTGTTACAGAAGTTGCACTTTTTACTGCAGTAAATTAGTCAGCCGGGTTGATATTTTATAAGATATGAGTGTATATGGTTTTAGTAAGAAACGTGTTGTCAATATCACAGTTAGCGCGCTTTGTGAAGGTTGCGTTGCGGCATGCAACTGATTGGTTCAAGTAGTTCAAATTATTGAGAACGGAATAGAATCACCAATACCCTCAGGCAGGAACAAAGGTATATTACCGATAATAGAGGAAAAAAGAAAATTGGTAAATCAAAATAAGATGTTATCCTTAGTCCTTAAGAATAGGTCAAGTTTCCTCTTAAAGGACTCTTAGGAAGTCGCTTGGATTAGCTCAGTCGGCAGCGAATTCCAGCACTTGACAAATCTTACGGAGTAGAAGTTGTGTCTACAGTCTGTTCTGCTATGTTGGGTCTTCAGTCTCTTGGTGTTACCTCTTAGGTTAGTATTGTGATTAAGCTTAGGTAGATGTTTAAGGGGAATTCGGGGGCTTTTAGAAACCGCAACCTTATATTTCTCTGGAACGTGTGAGGCTTTAATAAAGGTGCAGGACGAAGTCACCCGTTCCATATCTGTTTTTGGTTGCGTATCTCAAGGGGGCTGGAAAGAGGTATAATAAAAAGAAAGGACGAGAAGCAGAGAAAACAGTGTTCATGGAAGAATAGTTATAGTCTAAATACTTAGTCTATTTTTCTGCTATTAAAGTACTTATTAAGCGAGAGCATTCTAATATGTTAAAGAGAATAAGTGTAGACAAGGTGTGAGTGGATAAGGAACTATATAGATGATTGTGGTTCGGAAAGAAGCTGAAAGTATGGGATCATGTGTAATTATAAAATATAGTTCTGAAAACAGTATTCTGATACAAAATGGTTGTCTCCCTCCTTTGTTGAAGTTATTGGAGTCCGTTTTTTGTTCTTAGAATTTATAGGATATTGAGCAGACATCGGTTTTAGCGGATTGTGTAGTTTGCTTGTAATAGGATTACTCGGTAGGAAGTAAGACCAATTCAGCGTTTTAAACACGATTTAAGAAGGTATTTTGCATGAATGTATCAACATCAATACCGTTGGTTTGTGACATCCCACTTGACATAAGGAGCCGTAATTTAACCTGTTCTGCCCTACAGGTATGGGTGGATTGAAGTCATCTCTCCACCATCATGTTTGCTGGTCAGTAACGCCACCCTCCCTCCTTTTTGTGATGTTCCGCTCTCTCTACGTTTGTGGTAAATATGAACGTTGCTTTTATCAAGACCCATAGTTGGAATACACTGTCTCTACTGGTTCCTTGTTACAAGCAAATCAGATGGTTTAAAGCTTCTGTATTGTGGGTTAGATGTCCATTTGATATGTCACATTTCTATGAAGATGACTAATGGTATAAGTTATAAAACACAGGTCAGATTATATGTGGTTTGGAGATGGTAAGGATAGATAGCAAATCAAAGAATATAGAAGAGTTTAGAATTGTAGAATTTTCAGAGTAAGAAAACAAAACATTAAGCTATTCACAAGAATTTACGACATCAGCTTCTTATGATCGGCCATAGTTGATCATCATCCATAAGATTAGCGAGTTATCTGTCTACTTGTAATAGAAAAAAGGACATGAAATTTCAGCACACGGGCAGTATCACAGCCCTCACACAAATCCCATTTGATTTGTGTGACGCATATGTATTTCGTGCCCCTTTATAACAATATTTATGTGTTCAAATAAATAATATATCCTTAGCCGAAGGTACCGTAAAGGTTCTAAGGAGAGATGCTTACATCTATCTGCGTAGTTGAGAATGGAGTCACATCTAAGCAGTCAGCGTGTGAAGCATCTTTGGACACCCACTTTAATTTTGTCTGTGGTATTCATATTTGAGAAGATTACTTACTTACGCCTGTTACCCCTCGTCGAGGAGCATAGGCCGCTCACCAGCATTCTCCATCCAACTCTGTCCTGAGCCTTCCTTTCCAGTTCTTTCCAGTTGCTATTCATCCTTTTCATATCTGCTTCTATTTCCCGGCGTAGTGTGTTCTTTGGCCTTCCTCTTTTCCGCTTCCCTTCCGGATTCCAAGTTAGGGATTGAGTCGTGATGCACATTGGTGATTTCCTTAATGTATGTCCGATCCACTTCCAACGTCTTTTCCTAATTTCCTCTTCAGCTGGAAGCTGGTTTGTCCTCTCCCATAAAACGCTGTTGATGATAGTATTCGGCCAATGGATGTTGAGTATTTTGCGTAGACAACTGTTTATAAATACTTGTACCTTCCTGATGATGGCCGTAGTAGTTCTCCACGTTTCAGCTCCATACAGTAGGACTGTCTTGACGTTCGTATTAAAGATTCTGACCTTGAAATTGGTTGAGAGTTGTTTTGAGTTCCATATGTTTTTCAATTGTAGAAATGCTGCCCTTGCTTTGCCAATCCTCACCTTTACATCTGCATCCGATCCTCCTTGTTTATCAACGATGCTCCCCAGGTACTTGGATGTTTCCACCTCCTCCAGAGTTTCGCCATCAAGTGTGATTGGGTTGGTGTTCTCCGTGTTGCATTTGAGAATCTTGCTTTTTCCTTTGTGAATGTGGAGGCCTATCGATGCGGAGGCTGCTGCTACATTTGCGGTCTTCACCTGCATTTGTTCGTGTGTATGAGAGAGGAGGGCTAGGTCATCTGCGAAGTCCAAATCATCTAATTGATTCCGAGAAGTCCATTGTATTCCTTATTTCCCTTCAGATGTCGAATTCTTCATAATCCAGTCAATCACTAGAAGGAAGAGGAATGGGGAGAGTAGACAGCCTTGTCTGACTCCGGTCCTCACTGGAAATGCATCTGTCAGCTGTCCTCCATGCACCACTTTGCACTGTAGTCCATCGTATGAGTTTTGGATAATGTTGACAATCTTTTCAGGAACTCCATAGTGTCGAAGAAGTTTCCATAATGTTCTCCTGTCCACACTGTCAAACGCCTTCTCATAGTCGATGAAGTTGACGTATAGTGATGAGTTCCACTCAACTGATCGTTCAACAATGATCCGTAGTGTCGCAATCTGGTCTGTGCACAACCGATCCTTACGGAATCCAGCCTGATGATCCCTAAGTTTGGCGTCTACTGTGTCTTTCATCCGATTCAGCAGCACTCTGTTGAAAACTTTTCCTGGTACTGATAACAAACTGATGCCTCTGTAGTTCTCACATTGGCTCAGATCTCCTGTCTTTGGTATCTTGATGAGATATCCTTCTTTCCAGTCCGTTGGCACTTGTTCCTCTTCCCAAATCTTCTTGAATAGAAGGTGATGTATATTTGCAGTTATTTCAATGTCTGACTTCAGTGCTTCTGCTGGTATATTGTCAGGTCCTGCCGCCTTCCCGCTTTTGGTTTGTCTGATGGCCATCTTGACTTCTTCGATCGTTGGTGGAGTGACATCTATTGGAAGGTCAGTGTGGGCTGCTTCGATGTTCGGTGGATCCAATGGGGCTGGTCTATTCAGCAGTTCCTCGAAGTATTCTGCCCATCTTTTCCTCTGTTCTTGAATCTCAGTGATTGTCTTTCCTTCTTTGTCCTTGACTGGTCTCTCTGGTTTGCTATATCTTCCTGCCAATTTCTTCGTTGTATCATATAGTTGTCTCATATTCCCTTCTCTTGCAGCTTTTTCCACCGTCGTTGCTAGTTCTCCCATGTATTTCTGCTTGTCGGCTTTAATGCTTTTCTTCACTTCCCTGTTTGCTTCTGCGTAGTCTGCTTGTGCTTTGACTTTCTCTGCTCGTGTTCAGCTGTTGTTAATTGCTAGTTTCTTGTTCTTCCTTTCTTGCATTTTGTCCAGGGTTCCCATAGAGATCCATTCCTTGTGATGATGCTTCTTAGGACCAAGAACCTCCTGACACGTTGAAGTTAGTGCTTCTTTTATCCCTTTCCAGTTGTCCTCCAAAGTAGTTTCTTGTCCATCCAGTAGATCCTGTAGAGCTTGGAACCTGTTGTTGAGAGTTATCTTGAATTCATTGGGCTTGTCAATATCTCGAAGGAAGGCTGTATTGAACCTTTGTAGTGCTGTTTGTCCAGTTGTCCAGTGTTTCTTTAGCTTCAGTCTCATCTTGGCCACAACCAGGTGGTGATCTGAAGCTATGTCAGCTCCTCTCCGGGTTCTCACATCTTCCATTGATCTTCGGAATTTTTTGTTGATACAGATGTGATCTATCTGGTTCTCTGTGGTGTGGTCCGGTGAGACCCATGTAACCTTGTGTACGCGCTTGTGTGGGAATATTGTGCCGCCTATAACCAATTTGTTGAATGCACATAGGTTTGCAAGTCTCTCCCCATTTTCATTTCTCTCTCCTAATCCATGTCGTCCAATTACATCTTCATATCCTGTGTTGTCCACTCCAACTTTAGCATTTAGATCTCCCATCAGGATGGTGAGGTCCTTTCGTGAGCACTTCTCTATAATTGATTGCAGCCTTTCATAGAACTGATGTTTATCATCGTCGTTGCTATCATTGGTGGGTGCATAACATTGGATAACGTTCATTGTGATCCCTTGCTTCTTTGTTCTGAATGTTGCTTTGATTATCCTGGGTCCATGAGATTCCCATCCCACAAGTGCATTTCGTGCTTCTTTGGACAGCATTAGAGCAACTCCTTGAGTGTGTGGAGCATTTTCCCCTTCGTGACCGGAATACAGCAGCATCTCTCCTGTGCCTAGCCTTTGTTGTCCAGTTTGTGTCCAATGCGTTTCGCTGATTCCGAGTACTGCCAAGTTGTATCTCCTCATTTCCATTGCTATTTGACTGGTCTTTCCTGTCTCCCACATTGTCCGGACGTTCCATGTACCTATAAAGAGTGTTGCTCTGGTTGTTAGAAGGTGCATCGGTCTCGTGACTTCCGAAGAATTTCGGCTTTCATCATGAGACGTCATAATTATTCCTTCAACTCCCAGGGCAGAGTTTAAATGGTTTGAATTATTTTTTCTGGTTAGCGTTTTTTTAGCGAGTTAGCTTTTCTACGGGATGGGGTCGCTAACCCCATACTCGACCCTCCTCCTCCTTTACCCGGGCTTGGGACCGGCAGTAACTCTAGAAGAGCTACAGGCGGGGTTATTTGAGAAGATAAAAAGGCAATATTCAAGGGAGATCCGTATACATATTCTGCAAAGGGTAACCTTAGCCTCTGTTGTGAAATTTTTCATTATGAAACCCATTAGCCGTATAGATTTGGAAATAATGATGGAGGAATGGTCTTCAAATTTTAGGCTTCCTGTTTAATTAATACTTAAGTCATGCACTGATTTGAGGGTTTGAGCTCTACTTTTATTTAAGTAAAGTTGTAGTTCATGGTGATGTTTCCTGAAATTCATGATCCCACACCTGTTGTGGTCAAATACTAACTGCTAATATTGTTCCAGGTAGTTAGGTTATTGAGGTCACTTCGAATCTGAGATACACTACCACTTAGAACATCAAGCTTGAAGCTGTATACTATTTTGAGATCACCAGCGTATAAGTATGGTATCCGAAATTTTATGGTGTTACATATATCGTTTATATACATAAAGTCCCCTGGATGACTACACTAGTTATTGGTCTAGGTGATAAGAGAAAGTCATTGTACTTTATCATTTGTTTGCGTTCTGTTAAGAGTGAGGTAAACCATGAATATGGTGGGTTCTTGATTACATAGGACCGCAGTTTGACTGGAAGCCTCTTGTGCTGGACCTTATTAAAAGCTTTCTTAAAGTCTCAAAATACGACTGATACAGGGAGTCCGTTATCTTGTTTCAGAGTTATGTCATTCAGATAGTCTACTAGGCATGTATCACATGATCCGGACCTTAAAAATCCATGCTGGGAGACCGAGATAAGATTGTTAGTAATTAGATGTAGGCCTACCGCCGCCATAACTACTTTTCCATCACTTTAGATACCAATGAAGTTGTGTTTATGGGTCGGTTATTTTCAACATTCGCTTCAGGTCCTGTTTTAATTTTGGGAATGATATGTGTAGTTTTCCAGGCAGTAGAGTAACACTCTGTATGGATTGATACCTCAAACAGTTTGAGAAGTAAATCGCACATGCCACCACCTCCATGTTTTAGCATGCTAGCCGGAATGCCACCTGGTCAATCAGTGAAGTGTTTCAACGTACTAATTGCCTTAGAGATATTTGTGCATTAAAGCCTACATTAGTAATTTCACAGGGAGGTGCTGGGATTAGTTCTGAATCATTCAGTGGTTTTTCGTTAGTTAATGAGGAGCAAAAGTGTTCACTGAATAGTTCCGTAACAAGTTTAGGATCTCCGTGTAAATGCGTTTCCTCCTCTTGATTTAGTACGCTTAAGTTTATTTTGAAGGAGTTTGATGAGTGCGAAGGAGTTATTATTGAGTTTGACAGTACGCTTTTCCGGAGTAACTGCTTTTGTGTACGTATTACCTCGGCCTGGGCAAATATTTCTGTCATCGTAACTAAAGAGGAAAAGCCAATAAGGTTGTGGAATCGAATACAGTGTCTTTGAAGACGTCTTCGCGTAGAGATCGGTATATACAGATTTTTGAAAAATTAGGTGTGATCTTGTTGAAGATGATTACAATGTTGTGATAGAATATATTAGTTAATGTGGTGGTACTATTTGCACTAAATGACGTTCTTCAATCAGTACTTCTTAAGTAATTTTGGAAGTTTATCCAATCAACCTTGTGATAGTTTCCACGTCTACCGGTAGTGGTTTTCATATTAAGGCAACAAATGACAATGTTATGATCCCCACTTAAGAATGTTTTTCTAATATGCATAGTGTTGGGAGTTAAGTCACTGGTGAAGACTAAGTCTGGTAAGTCTACTGACATACTGAATCCACTGTTCAAACACTACATATTCAATAGATGTTTCATAACGCTTCGGAACCTTGACTGGAAATCAAGAAATTTCAGGCATGTTGAAGCCACTACAAATAAGCGTGCCTGTGAATGGAAAGGGATGATAATAGTGTGAATAGTTCTGGCAATATTGCTAACTCACCTACTGATGCGTTAGGTTGACGGTAGACACAGCCGAGCAGTTAGGAAATGGGATTTGAAGGCTTTAAAACAATCCACACCGAGTCCGGTAGTTTGTTTAGTTCAGTCGTACCACATAATAGTGAGTTTAAGCTAGATTTATGTTTGATAAGTGGATACAAACAGAGCTGAATTCGTCTTTCTGTTACAGATCGACCTAGCGTTGATAAGACACATACTAAACAGATGTTCCACTAAGTTAAAATGGGTGAAAGTATCTCCATCGAAGTTGTCATAAATCTCATTGTTTGTCCTTCAACAGCTGGTTAATTTGATAGCTAGAGCTAAAGGATGATATATCAACTGAGATACTGAAGTTACTTAGAGAGTTTACCCAGAAGGAGAGGGCGAAAATACTCTCTGATCAGAACTACACGTGGGAAACAAGTTTATGTCCTGCATGTGTTTTGAAATGATTTGAGCAGTATGCTTCAACAGAGGTGCCACTAAGAGCTGTGTTCCCAGAACTGTACAGGCTGACTGTGAATGTGCTGTCATTCGCAAAACAGTCTAGGTAGTCAAGCTCGTAGCTTCGGTTATAGCTATTTGGGTTGGTGTGAGCGTGAGAGGGATCTTGTGCACGTAACTGGAGGTAGTCATGACTTTTATTATTCATTAGCCATTTTTATGTGGAGGGCTAGTGCTGAAGGTTATGGAAATCCTATTTTCTGAGTGTAATTACAATCGGAATCCTGGTAAACGGAGATAGGGCGTGGGCTGCGAAACTTTTTATTACCATACTTATTAATGGTTCTAGACTTTGGGGGGTGGGTGCAGCGGTCGACACTCTGATATCTTTTGTTAGTCTGAGTGTTAAGACGTTTGTCATGCTAAAGCCTGCCACCAGTTTTGCTACTCAGAAGTGCTGATGGCAAGTTCTATGATAACAGCTGGGAGAACCTGTTCACGGTTGTTGAGATATCCACAGAACAGTTAGGTTCGATTTTGCGTGTTTCCCTATTCTGAATCGTGGATTTTGTCTCCCCAAACATCTTTACCAAAGCTGGGGAGTTTTATTGTCTTTGTGAGATGAATCTAGGTTCAGTCGAGTCATCGTGTGGAGTATCTTCAGGAGGACCACTTTTCAAGTAAATAGGTTTAGTTGGATGTATGTCGTCACACGGCTTACATTTTAGTACTTTACTGAGTGAACAGCCAGGACTAGGAATGTCGTTATGCCGTTTTGTGACAGTTGAAATCTGTATCTTATACAGATTCCGATCTGCAAACTCGTCTAGATCAACAGAGTGATCTGCCGTTTGCGAAGTGAAGTCATGCTTATTGTTCATGCGCTTCAAACTATTTACTGTGTTGCAAACTGTCTCTAGCTGATTATTTACTGTAATTTGAAACGATTAGTCTCTTTGATAAATCTCGATAATGCAATGAGAAGACGAAGTTTCTCAGAATTATGCGATATATTAGGTTCATTGAAGTCTTGGCTATACGAAAATCAAAACCCTCATTTGTGTTCAAGAACAATTTGTTCTTAACCTACCCTGGTAATGCTGATTTATTATCCAGAGTAGTCACCACATTGTTTTTATTTATTTTCTTTCTCTGTTACGGCTTACCTTAACCTGTCTAGTTGACCTAATTTTCACACAAAATGTCTTAACAAGTATATGTGTGATCAGATTGTTCGAAATGTATTGCGCTAGTGTATCACATAATTCTGATAAACTTCGTCTTCTCATTGCATTATCGAAATTTATTTGCTGTAACGTTAAAATGCAATCCTATCGCTTCACGTCATCTTATACGATGTTGACAGGGCGTTAGGTCTGGAGTGACTTTCATGCTCTTGTATGAGATCCATGAGTTGATATTTTTGCTTTATTCATTAAATTGTTTAGCGTAGTTACAACAGCTAAAGTTGAACAGGTCTTTAAATAAGGTGGTTCAATCTTAGCGACTAGGTTGACTAATAGTGTGGCTAAAATCTGCGAGTTGGACGTAATCCCATCCGACTGGTCACAATCACTTACTGTCCCAATATTTAAGAAGGGGCCAAAGTCATCCTGTGATACCTGCCTCAATAATTATCGGGCGCCTAACTAAGACTCGTGAACTACAAACACAAGGAAATCAGACTGGCTTTAGACCTAGTCGTGGCTGCACCGACCTATTACTCACTATTCGTCAGGCTTTAGAGCTCAGACATGTTTATCGGCGTCCGACAATGACAGTTCTCCTTGACTTAAAAGCAGCATTTGACTCTGTAGACCGAGAGACTGCGGCAGTGTATTTCATCGAAAGGTGTACCTCAAAAATACACAAACCTCCTGAAGGCTCTTTACTCGAACACTACCAGTCGAGTGAGAGCTCACGACGAACTGTCACCTGATTTCACAACCTCAAGTGGTGTCCGGAAAGGCTGTCCACTATCCTTATTTTTGTTTAACTTCATTATAGACCTATTGCTGGAAATAACATTCTCGTCGACTAACTTTCCAAAAAATTGAGGTCAACTTATCGATTTAGAATACGCAGATGACAGTCCTGTTTGAAGACGCTGACAAAATGCAGTCTTCTGTCAGAACTGAGTAATAATGCCAGGATGTTTGGGATGTATTTCTCCCCCCCTAAATGTAAATTGTTACTCCAGGACTGGCCTACGTCAACACCTGAACTAACGATAGGAAGTGAAGTAGTCGAACACATCGACAACTTCTGATCAGCCTTAATGGGGATGTGTCTGACGAAATCTCAGCACGGATTCAAAAAGCTCGTTTAGCATTTGCCAACTTACGTCACCTATGGCGAAGACAAGATATCCGTCTATCAATTAAGGGACGAGTATACTGCGCAGCAGTTCGTTCTGTTCTACTTTACAGCTGTGAAACATGGCCATTAAGAATAGAAGATACTCGTAAGTTACTAGTATTTGACCACAGATGCCTTAGAAATATTGCTCACATCTGCTGGGATCACCGAGTAAGTAATAGTGAGGTTAGACACAGGGTATTAGGGAATGATGGTAAATCAGTTGATGAGGTGATGAATCTTCATCGACTGAGATAGTTGGGCCACGTGTTACGTATGCCTGAACACCGATTACCACGATGAGCTAAGCTGACTAGTGTAGGGGATGGTTGGAAGAGAGTTAGGGGCGGCCAAACCAAAACGTGGCATCAGAGCTTGAAGTCACTAACTTCCAGTCTGAGCCATGTTGGCAGATGCAGACTACTTGGTTAGGGTCCGCGTGACTATCGTAACCAATGGTTGGGGACTCTAGGTGACATGGCTCAGAATCGATCACAATGGCGTAGGTGTACACACTCTTCATCTTCCCTTAAACCTTGAGATTAAAAGTGCTTTATATCTTTCTTTCTTCCTATACTATATCCTTATATACAACCTATCTTTTATATACTACCACCATTAAATTAACTACTATGAATTCGGTGTTCATTTTGTTGTGCTGACGAGGTATGGACACTTGGATCGATGCATATGTGTGCCTAGTCCTGCGTTGTAGCTGATTGACTGATAATTCAAACTCATACCTGTTCCATTACTGAAACCTGGATCCAAATTAACTGGATAGTTGTCTGTAAAGATACAACTCGTTAACAGTTTAATGCAACAGTCGTTACGCTTTCAAGTTTCCAAGGTAGTTAAGACAGCCCTAATACGATTGCTGACAAGCCAAAGGCTCAAGGTACTATGTTGTGTATTTGTATGAGACCATTTGTCGCGAGAATTGTCCTGTCCCTTCAGAAGCTCCGATAGAATTATATTTACGAAGTATTGATCAACCACGGGGTTTATTCACTAGTCCGGACACGACTGTACTGCATTTATGACACAAGGGTTTTAATACTATCCTCTCTTCCACACATAGGTTTGCCATACGGATGTTTCGTGTGGCTAAGTCAACTAAACCGTATATTTACGAAGTACTAGGGGTCATCTCACTCATGGGGTAACGAGGAAGGCTTAGTTAAGAACAGAGACGTGTTTCGGCATTAAATGAGAGGTACATTGACTTAGTAAGAGCTAGTGTTAACTAGCTTGCTTTTTTAAAATACCTTCAGTTGTTTTTCCAAGCCGTGCGCTGCACACTAAATAAAAGACTTCGTAATAACCAAGAATATGCCTATGAAATCTCAAGCTTCAAGAGAACGTATATGAAGACCTCTGACCTCTTGAAAAAGGCATCAGTATTTAAGCAGTAATTGAAGAAGATTTAAGTAATTTTTGCAGTATCAACTAAATGTAGCGATAGTAAGTAGTAGAGTACTACAAGGTATTTTCAACTTCAACATCATCCTTTAGTTCTTTTGGATAATCAACATGTAGAGAAGACGCTGGTATGACAACCTTTGGATCTTCGAATTGGAACATGGGGAACTGAGTCATATCTTCTTCTTCCGCTCCGTAAATTCTATCGACCTTAGCCAACATTTCATTGAGCTCTTTTATTTCTTTAGGTGAAGCATCTGTCAATCCGAACTCAGATTTTCTGAAATGAGAATATGAGATTAATCAGAAGAATGAAGTCTACTCGCTCTTCTGACGATACTCCCGTAGTCTAGCAACAAATGACTGTTGGATAGGATCACCTACTTGCAAACTTCCTGATGTGTTAGATATACATCGTTGGTTTGTAGCGATCCGGGATACTCTGTACAGTAGAATCCTGACAGGCTTGGCGGTTAACATAATTGACTTTTCAACATAACCTCCACAAACCCTTTTCAAACTTTATTGGACAGAAGTTACGAACTGTACACCCCTTGGAATATGAGTCTTAGTTATAAAAGAAAGTTATTCCAGTTTCAATTTCGGGAAAGACGGGAGGCCAGGTGATGTGTGTAATTTTTGAAGATTCAGTGTCTCCTTCACCTGATTTCTTTGCACTCGCTTCTAGTTGTTATGATGAAGTCACGGGTATATAGTTTTCTCTAATGGATGGTAGTCTAGCCACTCATTCGCACCGTTCCTGGTCAGTTGAGGGATTTCCAAAGGGGTTGTAAGTGTTTCTCATCAAATGAGGCGGAGTGTCCATGACATGACATTTCAACCAGTTCTAAACCAGTGTCTACTGCCCCTTCCCCTATTGTTGTTATGTTCTTCTGAAGCTCAGCTGAATGGTTTTAGCTTTGTTATGGACACACACGTCATTAGCTTGTTTTTGTGTGACTATAAATTTTGATTAACGTTCGATTAAACGGCGTGGGCTCACACGCCATCTCCACTGAGCATCATTTCGCCTCGCTCTTGCAGCTGTAAATAAATCCTCAAAATCAATAGCTCTGTAAGTGTTCGACATTGGATGCTGACCACATTACTTTCAATGAACTCATTTAGCAGAAGGCGCTCGGTCATACATCCGTACCAGATCACGTTTTAGAACGGGGTGCGCAACATCTCCCGCGACCATTAGTCAGATTAGATCAGTCATTTGTCGATATATTGATAACCCATCAAATATATCTTCCAACCTCCTCGCTTCTGACTTCTGATTTAACTGGGTGGGCGCGATTCGATTATAGAAGGTGTTACTGGTAAAGTGTTGTCAAACTACAATACTGGTGGTATCTTCAGTGGTGAGTCCGACGTGATCTGGTACACCAAACAATAAACTGTGAGTCTGTTCCTTTTTGGAACTTCATGAATCATGGTTTCGCTTTATTTTTTTATATATTGTGATATATTTTTCGTATTTTGGGATAGTTTTTTTCCTCGTTGATTTCTTATACTTTAAACTCTCGATGACAGATCAGACTCCCAAGCTCATTAAGATTAAGACTCTTACACCACCAACGTTTCAACCAATGCCTTTTCGGCCGGACAATGTCGAAGCATGGTTCTGCTACGCAGAAGCCGGGGTTACCGATTCACGCGCACAGTTCGTCGCGGTTGTATAGGCACTACTGCGCGAATTCAACAGGTACGTAACACCTTGTATGTTTACTGATGATATTTCTGAACCTTACGAAACGCTAAAACGATCGATTCTGAGATGCAGAGAGCCAACCGACCGACAAAGTTTAGACCAACTCCTTAATAACATGAACTTGCGACATGGTTCTGCGACAGACACGTTGCTAAGGATGAGAGGAGTTACTGGCCGAAGAATTTTCGATGAAGGCCTATTCAAATAATTCTTATTTAAACTTCCGCAACAGGTGGAAGCAGTTCTCGTCTCGTTTCAAAACAATGCCGTAGGCAAACTGGTGTTTTCAGTCAAAACAAAAACCTCACGAGAGACTGAATGACATTTCGGATCTGTGTCATACACTATGGGGTATCCCCATTTACAGTGTACTCCCTGCCGAAGTGAACACAACCCACCTAAAGGATAGCCTTAAGAGGACACTTGACAAACATGTACTCATACAAGGACCAACATCCTCCTCAAGAACTGGCTGCGTCCGATGCATGCCTCATGAATTACCACGGATATCATTACAGCATAACCAGAACCTACTTCCTGTCCCTCTCATAATATCTTAGTATTTACACGCAAAACATTTTTATTCGAAGGATACAAACCCAGTCGAATCAGAAGCCAGAAATGAAGGGGTTCGAAGGTATATTTGGAGAACTGTCGATATGTCGAGAAGCAATTGATTTAAGCTGGCTAGTAGCTGCGCGTGATGCGTAGTACAGTGTGCTCAGTGTGTGTGTGCGAGCGCCTTCAGATAGACTGTGTCCAGTAGAACTAATGAGGTCAGCGTCAATGTCAGTAACTTACAGAACCATTTATTTTGGGGATTTGTTTACCGCCTCAGCTCACTCCCTCCTACTGGTTTGTGATGACCCTAAGACGTGACCAGCCAGAAGTTTATTCACAGCGAGCTCTCCGTTGGTAAACACTTCTGATGGTGTAATAAAAAGACAAAGATTATCAGAACTATGTGATGATATATTGGCGTAACACATTTCGAACAATCTGATCACACACATACTTGTTACGAACATTTATATGTAAAAATAAAATGTCAGCTAGACTAAACATGGAGGGCAATAGGAGACAATGATGATAAAGAAACCATTTAAAAATAATTTTAAACCTAATCACTCTGGATAACAAGCTAATATCACCAGGATGGGTTCAGGGTAAGAACAAACTGTTTTTGAATACACAAGGGGGTTGAATTTTTATATGGCGAGGGCTTCAATAAACCTTTGTATGCGCCCTTTTACATTTTTGTACAACACCACAAAAGCCGAGTTAAGACCAATCTTGTGGTCTGTTTTGATAATGTGTTTGGCAACAGGGGATGATGGATGTTTATCCTTCACCCTTATTGGGTTAGTTAATTTGATTTGTTTCTGCAACCATTTAGGTACATGTTTACACACCATAATTTTGAGATCACGATTACTCCTCCCTATGTATGTGTGACCACACACATTTAAATTGGTAAACAAAGTGTGATGTATGCGATCCTTTTCATATCTTTTAGGTTTTGGATGAAGCATGAACTTTGTTCTTTGTTTGATAATGACCCTTGCTGCGCAATGCTTTCTGTTAATGACTGATTTCAGCCTTTTTTCAATAGAGTGCTATTTGAGTCACCTCTAAATGGTATGGTAATGTAGACAGGCTTTTCTTCTGCCAAGACTACAGTAGATCTCACTGTGTCATGAACTCCCCATCTACTTACAAATTTAAAGGGATAGTCATTTCCCATCAATGGCTTCTTTAACAACCTAACATCATCATCATCAATGGCGTAATTTGTGCAAATACGATCAAGCCTGTTAAAAAGGCACCTTATCAAACCCCGTTTGTATTGCACAGGGCAATAAATATAACTAAGGTGTCGGCCTGTATACGATGGTTTTCTAGAAATGGATCGTTTGATTGAGCCATCTTCTCATCTTATCTAATGACTTGCTATGCCCAACAACATCTATTCTTCTTTGCCTAGTGTAAGGAGCTATGTGGTACACTATAGCAATGAGAAGAATGTACCATGAAAATCGCCATTCATCTTTTCCATTCGTCCCTGAAAAGAGAAAAAGTGAAAGTGTAAATGCATTTCGATTTGAAGGTCGGCGCTTCTTTTGAAGGTTGTAACTTTTTTTCACGTGGTTATACTTTTTATTATTATTAATGTTTCCTTCCAATTTAACAACATTTATTAGTGAAAAATACTTCATTTCTGATAGGGCTCTATTAATTTGACACCCCATCCTGTGATTCAACGTAGTACATTAAGCTCACTATTTCACACGCTGTCCACCTTTCCTCTTTCACTAACGTTAATATATTAGCTATTAGCAAATATTGATCTGACTCTACCATAAAACTTTACACATCTAGTAAGTAAAGATACAACAGTCGCTGCTCACCCAATACAAAATTTATATTTACATTACTTCTAATAATGTCCAGGTCATCTAAAAAACACATAATCTCTCCTGATGCTCATAGCACGTGCAAAAGATCTAAATCCACAACTCACGCGAATAATGTGAAGCTTTCTAAACACACTGATCAGTCTGCATCATACTCTGATCTTCCTACAGCTACACTAGACGTGCACCATGTACTTGGACATGACCTGTCACTACCTTGCATCTCGCTTGTAGATATAAATAAGAGTAATCACCTACCGCCTACCCCGACATCATTTGACAGCCCACACATCACACGTTGTGAGCGGTATTTAGACAGTGCGGTTGACCCCATACACACAATAAATCCACAATCGGTCATCCTGTGTAGTGGCCAACAGAGTGCACATAAGCCCACCTACAGTAGCCAGCCTAATAATGTAGATCTCGACTACTCACCCAAACATATACCTTATCCCCCAACTAAGTACGCCCAAGATGACCACCCGGTAAACACTTGCAACAAATGTCTATGCAACCAAATAGGCCATAATAATGTTGATATAAACTCTAATAATCTCACCAGTGATAGTTCTAAAAGCAGTCAAATAAAATCTAGCCTCACCCAAACTATTCAAGACCTATTACCGTATAAATACCTAATCAGTGTTCCGGAAAATCCTGGTCTCGAAATTATAAAAAACACTGAAAAAATAATTGACCACATATCAGCTGAAGTGCTGAAAAGACTTCAGTGTATGCACAATGTCATTGCGTATAATATACCTGATAGTACGAATCTGAAGCTTGCTAAAAATACTCTACTACAAGAATGTGGACTGTCGCAATCTTGGTGTGTAGCAAGAAGATTACGTAAAACACAGACTAAAGCCTCTTGTCCCATTCTATTTCAGTTTGGTAGTATCATAGAAGCCAATCACCTCCTTAAAAGTCAGTCTTTACTGAGGCGCGTTCCAACCTTTAAGAAAGTTAGAATCACCCATGACAAGACTGCCATCCAACGTCGAAACTCCAATGAAGTGCAAAACAATCAACCCAGCCTACATGGTAGCTGCAGTTACAACGTTGGCCATAGCGCTATCCCTAAAACACCATACCCCACCCCTCCCAAAAACGGAGGCACGCCGCATACTGCTACTAGTCCTAAGAACAAGACTAAACACCAGGCAGCTGTAACCATTCACCCTAAACCCAAACACTCAACTACAACAAAATGCCCACCCACCTATGCATCTACAGTTTCAAAGCACTCTTCTTGTGTCTCCAATGAAAAGCCAAAACCCAAGCCTCACATCAATCGCTCTAATAGCTATAACCGCCCAAACACTGTAATGCGAAATAATACTAAATTCTCTCTAAACACCCATAAGTACTCCAGATCTCTCAATACACAACATGCACCTACTCATAGTAGTCGAATGCATTACAACAAGCATAATGAACTGGCAGTACCCCCATATCCTAACGTGAGGTTACGCCCGACAAAAACCACACTTACACATGATGCCAATAAGCCATATAGCTTGAAACATGCAGGTTACAGGAATCAGCACAGCCCACACAACAGGAACACCATCCCCGGCAACAATGTCAGACAATCATGCAATAATTATTTGAAACATACAACTCCCCTAACTACCCGTAATAGGAGTAGAACACCCCACTGCACACAAGACAATCATAATGTTGGCCTGCTTGGGGACCCACCTATCGATTCTAAATACTACCAGAACCAAACCGCCCTTTATAACTCTCTGATCTCCCCTAATTTGGCACACACACCACCTCATCCTTTTTTATCTCTCTCCCCCTCAACAGTATTGCTATGGGGTCTCCAAATGTTGAGGGCGACAATTCCACTATTCTGAGACCACCTTCTACATACTCCGACCTGATGGGGAGTGACACACCTTTCTCACCGTCGATAACTTCTCTAGTCTTAAAAGCTCCTTGACGGAACATGATCACCCCCCGAATACACCGCCCATCCATTTAACTCACCCGATTCTACCCAACACTCGTGAACATACTTCTTTCGCCAAACTAACCTCCGACCACCTTTCTCCCGTTAACTATGCTGGTATTAAACTAAACAAACAAGAACGTAGAGCCAATACTCCCACTTTTTCCTCTTCTCATAGTAAAAGCGACAAACCACAGGGTTTACAGCATACCATTTTACTAGACAAACACTCATCCTTCCTGACACTAATGTTAATCAATGCCCGATCTATACAGAATAAGATGACTCAACTACGCGCCCTATTACTTTTACACAGCCCCTCACTTGTTTTAATAACGGAAAGTTGGTTGTCCTCCGATATCACAGACACGTACCTCCAAATAGACACGTATGAGCTCTTCCGCTGTGATCGAGTCACCAAGAAGGGTGGCGGTTGTCTCATATATGCATCAAAAAACATGAGGGCGGAAATCTTTAGTGATCATACCCTCAGTAAAGTACCAGATTCGATGTGGCTTACTGTACACACCCTTGAATGTAAAATACTAATCGGATGTATATATCGAGCTCCGAATACCCCCAGTCTGACTGACACCATTATAAGTGAGTCATTCGCTAAGGCTGCCTCGCTTGACTTCGCCTGCAAAATTGTCTGTGGTGATTTCAACCTTCCAACCATCAACTGGAAGACACATTCTGGCCCACCGTGCTACGAAGGAATACTAAGGTCCTTAGACATACACGGTTGGCAGCAACATGTTAACCTGCCTACCCGAAATCACAACATTCTTGACTTAATATTCTGTCACAATGTCACACCAGCATCAATGGTGGTTGGCGAGAAGTTCCATAATAGCGATCATAAAATAGTCTTCTGCACCCTTCCGATTCTTGCCAAGCGCAAAAAATTAAAGACATTAAATACATGTTTCCAATATAGAGACTATGCAAACGCCGACTGGAGTAACTTTCGGTTTCTTATGAAGCATTCTGACTGGAACACTTTCTTCACCAGTGATAACCTTTTAGAAACAATGGAAATATTCAATACTACCACCAAATCTGCACTAGACACTACCATCCCTTCTAAAATTGTTTTCAAAACAATTGCTCCCTACATCAACCAAAAGGCTAAGTCTAAGCTACGAAAACTAAGAAAGACGTACTTTACATCAAAAGACTTTAGTGCCCTGCACCAGGTATACTCTGTACTTGAAGGAGTGCAAAGTCATCACAATAAAAACAAACAGACAGAAGAACGTACTGCGCTCACAGCTGCATCTAAAGTCCAAAACTTATGTCGGCTCCTTGCAAAACGGATGAGAAAGAACGAAAATCACAACATTCACTCTTTACTGCACGATGGCGTGACGTACTATGACCAAACCGTCATATGCGAACTGCTAAGTGAATGGTTTTCACAAAACGGGAATACATCTAATGCCCCAGATTTTAACATAAAATGCATAAGCAAAAGCCATATTAGCACCATAAACTTTGAGATTAGGAGTATACATACCGCCATCAAAACCCTTAAGCCGAATGCGAGCTCTGGTGTCGATGATATACCATCAATTCTCTATAAAATGTCGGGGCCGGATATACATACGTTATTGCTCAAAATATACACATTATCATTAGAGGCGGGTACATATCCTGAAGCCTGGAAGGTAACGTATGTTCTTCCCAAACACAAATCAGGACCGAGAAACCTGGTCGGAAACTACAGACCTATAAATATCACTCCAGTTATTTCGCGCATAATGGAAAAAGTGATACAAAGTCAACTATCAGATCACCTACTTAAGGAAGAACTAATAGACCCAACACAACATGGTTTCATTAGAACAAGATCATGTAGTACATGTCTGATAGACTTCTTTAACGAGGTTACTCGCATACGTGACCAGAAAAAGCTAGTGATTATACTTTATTTCGATATAAAGAAAGCCTTTGACAAAGTACCCCATAATCTTCTAATCAACAGACTCCAGTCAGTTGGAATTATAAACCCCCTATTGCAATGGATTAAGTCTTTCCTCACAAACAGATACCAAATAACCAAGCTTAACTCTACAACATCCACACCTCGACCAATAACCAGTGGTGTTGTGCAGGGTAGTGTCTTGGGTCCATTGCTCTTTATAATTTATATCAACAATATATGCAAGTGCTTTACCACAGGTAAGACCTACCTTTACGCTGATGACTTAAAAGTCATCTATAAAACTGACATTGGTGATGTACGAAGTACTATGCAAACGATCCAACATGAACTCAACAAAGTAGACGACTGGTGCAAACGCTGGGGGCTAGAGCTCAACACAGAGAAATGCGGTTGGCTATGTATTGGTAACACGTCACTTAAACTAAAACTAACACTTAACAAAAACCCACTGCTCAGACTGACATCAGTAACTGACCTTGGGGTACATTACTCCGACAGTCTTAACTTCTCTGAACATATTTCAACTAAAGCATCTCAAATGCGGAGATTGCTCGGCTTCATCCTTCGTAATTTCTTTCAAAAGGAAACGAAAATCATCCTGTATAAAACCTGCGTAAGACCCATCGTCGAATACTGCTCGTTCTTATTTTCCAACCTACGCCTATCTGATATACTTAAGGTGGAAGGAATACAGCGAGACTTCACTCGCAAAATACTTAAGAATGACCAACTCACTGACTACAAATCCAGATGCCACATCTTAGGACTAGAACCCCTCTGGAAAAGAAGGCTTAGGTCTAACTTAATTCTTTATTTCAAACTCCTTAAAAACCTTACTTATTCCACATGTAATATAGCTCTCTACCAAGACTCACATGGATACAACCTTCGAGACAAAGTATCCACTGTCAAAATTGAAAAACACATCAAAAACACGTGAAAACTTCTTCCTTATCAAGTACGCATTGATATGGAACAGTCTGCCTTCTGAAGTACGCATGGCAGACAAATTACATACGTTTACAAGACTCATTAATCAACCCCTCACCTGCATAGATCTGGTGCAAACGAACACATCCACGTCCCACACAGACATCATAGGCTCTCTACATATATAGACTGAATCGCCTTATTTCCCTACCTTGTAGTTGTATTAGATACTTTCCCCTCACTAATTCTTTTCAATTGAAGTAGACAGGCAACTCACTGGATCTATCAATACTCGGTCGCTAAACGACGCTTATAAATACCCTAAAACACCAGAAGAAACGCACAATCGACTGACTACTGCCAGTGGTCGTACAACCACAGAACCTGTCACCCATCAACCGGTTAGCATAGAACAAAACAACCTCAGCGCGAATTTAGTGTGAGTTAATTCTTGTCTATTCTTTATCAGTTTTTACTCATCTGTACACTATGTTGCCTTGCCATTAATATTATTTCACCACTCGTTATCTTACCTTATCTGTAACTAATATAAATATCCACTTTTCCGCCTACTATGGTAAACAAATATCCTACACTATACCCTTCCTAATGCCTATACTCTGATTTGTAACCTACACTTCACTATATAGTCAATAAAAACATTGCATCGAAGCCTTACCCACAGTCCATAATTTGTAACTGTCTGAAAAGCTTGTAGCATGGTACTAATAGAAATAGGGTTTTCCAACAGGATGTGAAACACAGAGCATTGTGTGAGGTATGAAATGTATCCAAAAAATAAGCGTAAATGAGCCTAACATCACAAAAGGAGGGAGGGTGGAGTTACTGACCAGCAAGCACTGATGGTGTGGGCGATGATTTCAATCCACCCGTGTTTGTGGGGCAGAACATTTTGTTTGTATCAGGCTCTTTATGGATGAGAACAAGTCAATAGATCTGTGATATTGAGATTGTTCACCTACACTCACCATTACGACTCATGTTTCTAATTTTTGTGCTGGATTAACTATTCTACTAAGACAACCTTTAACATGCTAACTCGGACTTTTACATGAACACTGTGTGGTAGGCATCGGATGAGAAAAGAAAAAAAAACTGACTGTAAAGGATATGGTTGCTATTTTACTTAACACTACTCTCTCTATGCACTCTCTGTTCTTCCTCATTCCAACCTTGACTTCCCTCCTTCATTGGAACCTACTCCACCTTGATAAATATCACAACTCATTGTTCTTTATTACTGCCTTCTCTCTTCTGGAGCCCCTAATCGCAGTTCACTCTTGCAACATGAGCTAGTATCAATTTAATCTAATAATTTATCATACCTCCATCTGTTCCACTAATAAATGTTAAGCATTGATTATCGCTCATATCCAAATGCCTTGATGCTCCTCGGTTTCTCTTCTGTTTTTTCTCCTCAGAATCTTGCTCTGAGGGTGAAGCTATGTAACTTCGGACATCCGGAACAAGCTCGACGAACGCGCTTTCCCAAGGTCATAGCTCGAACCAGGCGCTCCACAAGCCTACTTTATAACAACTATAAACTTAAAAAGCTGCATTACATAAATACTTAGCACTACCGAAACCCTATTACACTTTTTGTCGAGATTGGATCTGGTATATAACGTGGACTCTATGCCCCTTTGGAAACTATTCTTATGAAAACACATTATATGTGAACGAATGAACTGCTATCAACTTTTATAGATTATAATTACTAAACAAGCTTGCTTGGGATGCATACTGTGAACCAGTATATGTTGTAAATTGTAGATCATGCCTGTAAAAATGGCGTGTACCTGCTACTGCAGAAATATATTATTATTATTATTATTATACACTTGTACGTGCTTAAGGACACGAAATGTGAGAAACAAACTGGTATACACATGCACTGATAACATGAGATAAAATAAAAATTTTCGCACAATGAATTTTATGTTGTAATTTTTTAAGCGAACAAAAGGTAATACACAAATGTATGAGCGTATTAGAGAGAGAACATGTTTTTTGACTTTGCAGTACAAGCAAACGAAATAAAAAAATGTCATGCAGTGTCCTACGCGTAGTAGTCATTCAGTTGTTATATCAGCCTTACACTTCTTCAAGAGCGTGTTGTTTTGGGATGGTTGTCAGATACCAGAACAGTATCGTCATGGTTGTTGATTATCGAGTGTGATTTCTATGATAATCAGAAGTATTTGAATTGTAGTATAAACTAGTAATCACAGGGATAGCGCAATTTAATCAGGAAGTATTAGATAAGCACAAACGAATGGTTTGTATTTGGAATTCAAAATCAAAACAGTCATCAATACGAAGTCATTGGTTCATTCAAACATCACATCTCCCACAGCTGAAATTGGAGTGTAAGTGTCTGTAATCGATTTTACGTCTTCTTCTGGAGTTCATCTTGCGTCTGTCTTCACAGTGTATTGAATGTAGACACTGTTTTATCTAGAATGCACTCGTAAGTATTAGAATTAACAACCGAAATCGGAACAGACTCACCTGTGTTCTGGAATTGTATACAATCATCATGTCGGTTGTATAGTGAAACCACTGATATTTAGAACTTGCACCATAGACTTTCCAACACTATCCTCCTCCCCGAAATAATGTTGGGTCCTTACGTCGCAATGTTATAACCAATATGACGTTCCCAATTTGCATTATCTTCTCAAATCTCACTCATCGACTAATGTACGTGAGTATTTGTGGATAAACACTGGTATATAATTTGAGGTATTCCATCCTGTGACTTTGACTTGAATAAAATGTATGATACATATTCTTTTTGTTATTCATATTAGAATACACAGATAGATATGCATTGATATATGTAATTAACACAAGTGATTCAAGTAGGCTTGATTTAACTGCGAAACAATCGAATGGAAAACATTCATTAGCCTCATACTCATTACGATAATCTTGGACTTGATTTGGATTATCTGCCTGTGCAAACTTCACTTCTGGGCAAACTGGTTCTCTGATTGCTTCGGTAAATTTTGCTATCCCATCTGATTCATCATACCACTGACTAGGGATTCTACTCAACAAACATTGTTCGTAAGAATATGCAACATCTGATACAATAACGTCAGAAATGTGACTAGAATTCGACTCATCAAGAACATATTGGTCACATTCATTAGGAATATCACTAGAGATAAATTCATTGTTAAGGTAAATGACATTTATTATGATATCAGAATTTGAGTTTTCTGTAATATTTCCCTCGAATTTATTGAGTTTCATTAGAGGATAATGGATAATAACAAAACTCAGCATCTACCGAAACGGAATCTGGTTTTTGATCATGATTCGACTCATTCAACATTTTATTCTCAGAGTTGTAAGAAATTCCATCAGAAGTATGTGAATTATTACGACAAACCATATCTGGTACAGTAGCATGAGAAATCCGATAAGTTTGTCGACTAAAAAATTTTGTCTCACAATGATTCTGGGTTTCATTCAACTCTGGACTGTTATGTGACGTTATACCACTTCTAGATAAAGATAACTGATCATTAGAAACATCCATCTTGGCATTAGTTTCAGCGAAATGAACCATGGTATTACAAACTGTCTGAATGTGTCCAGTTTCACCACATTTAAAGCATTTAGAATTGCGAAATACACATGAATTACATGGGTGAAACTCGCCGCAGAACAAGCATTTACTACACTCATGTTCATCTTCGTGGACTGTTTCACAGCTCAATGAAGTATTACCTGAATAACTTGGATTACGCGTCGAACTGCGACGACTTGGTAAAGTAGTGGAGTTCCTGATGTTCTGGCGAGTCATTTTATCGGACTTTTCTCCCTTACCTCATTCGGAATTTGTATACTTTACAAGATCAAACAGTAGTTGCTTGAGAGTTGCATAGGGGAGCGAAATCGGTTTGTCTGGAAGTGCCAAAGTCTTTATAAGGCTGTATGCTTCTTTTCCGATGAATGTAGGGAAATGGGCCACAATATTAAAATCGTCATCACCTACCTTGGTTATAGCCCAGATTTCGAACCTCTCCATGTGTAAGATCCATTTTGAAGGTGAATACAATATGCAGTTAAGGATTTCCTTTCCGAAGGTGCCATACCTCAATTCAGTGTCTTTCAATCATCTTGAAGAGAACGCCAATGGTTGTCAAGCGTCAATTACCTGTCTTTGTAAGATCCCTTCGATTACCGAGCCGAATGCACGTACTGAGATACCTACGGGTACTTTTATGTCCTGGTGTGCGAACACAGTTGTTTTTGCTGTAATTTCCTCAACTGTTTATGTTTCTTTTCTCGTGTTGTCGTCCGAATTGATGGGTTTCGCATTTCCACGAAGTCGGTATGTTAAGGGTCGTGTGTGAGACGTGCAACTCGGTTTAAGTCGTCGACAAAAACTTATTGGGACGTTGGCCGCAGGTGGTTGATTGATCGAAGTTGGTTCTAGGCAATCAAGAATGCCCATCTCTGAGCGTTTTAGAGGGTCAATACCTTGAGTATGTCTGGTAGGGTTCAGGAGGCCTTTTCCTATCTGATATATTCCCGAGTGTTTGCAGTAGTGCCATATTTTTGGAGTCATTTGAAAACAAGTTCCAGATGCTTGAGATATTCTTCTTATATATTTGTATATACGAATCCGCTCCACTGAAGTTACACCGTACATAATCCAGAAAAGTTGTTGTGCAGCACCAAAAGGGACACTTGTGGGCTTTTAGTTTGGACTGTGCTTTTGGTACTATCTCTTAGGACGTTAGTTCGTTACTCGAACAGCTATAATCCGCTTAGGCAGTTACGGGACTTCGGAGGTTTTTTCGTGCCTATAGGTAACCCTCGTGCTATTGATAGAAGAAACCAGAGAAGTAGTGAATAGGTCTTTATTTCGATCTTCGCGCAGTCACAATGGAGCGTGGGATTATCTGTTCAGACAAACAAAGGCTCTCAACATTCCATATAAGATAGTAGGGAATATAACGCTTACAAAAGGTAAGGAAGTGAATGAATACTTGAACAATACTGTTTTAGCATATGCTTGGTTGTTTGGGGTCAACTCTTAACCAACCAACCTGAGCTGTTACATTAGCTACCCCCTAGAATCGACTTCCATAGGAACGTCGGTTCGATTAACCTATCTATCGAAAACACCTTCGTTCTATTTCTCATCCCAAGGCGAAATTATCAACTCGCTCACTATTTGACTTACAATCAGTTACGACTAACGCTTTCAATGATAGTCCATGGATGTCTCTTCATTTACTAGCTTGTCATCTTTGTAGCATGTGATCTTTTCTACAACTATCGCTGACGGTTTGCTGCGTACTTACAAGAGAAAGTGTGAGAATGTGGAATAAGAATATCTGAGGAAGTGCCGCGTTTCTCAGGCCGAATGGCATGCGTATAAACTCAAATAAGCCAAAGGGTGTTGTAATAGCTGTCTTGGGGATATCTTCATCCGCCGCTGGGATATTGTGATATGCCCTGACTAAGTCAATTTTAGTGAATATGTTCATACCCTGTAAACCGTTTGTGAAATCTTGGATATGCGGTATTGGGTACCTATCTGGTACGGTTTGACGGTTGAGGGCTCTGTAATCCCCGCACGGTCGCCAGTCACCTTCATTTTTCTTTGGGACCATATGCAAAGGGGATGCCCATTGACTATCAGAGGGACGGATAATACCCAGTTGTAGCATATAATCAAACTCGGCCCTAGCGATTTTGAGCTTATCTGGTGCTAGTCTCCTGGGTTTTGCAAAAACCGGTGCACCTTCGGTTTTGATAGTGTGACTTACTTTTAGTTTGTCTTTAGAAAGCTGTGGGTTTGGTTTAGTTAAGTTTGGAAATTCCGCGAGTATATCTTGGAATTTCGCTGTTGTTACTGGAGGAGTTTGAATCAAGTTAAGAGAGCTGATGTGACTTTCTTTGCCTTTTGTGTAATACGAAGTTTCTTTTAGTGTTAATCGCGGTTTCTTGGTGTCAACTAGAAATTCGTATCTCTCTAGAAAGTCCATCCCTAGTATTGCCAGATCTAAGTCGGCTACCGTGAAAACCCAAGGGAATTGCCTCCTGAACCCCAAATCTAAGGTTAAGTTTTTCTGCCCAAATGTCGCAATTTTAGTTTTATTTGCAGCTTGAAGTGTAATTGATGATGTTTTTCGACTAATCTCAGTTTTATTTTGAGGGATGATGCTAAGAGCAGCGCCAGTATCCACCAAGAAATTCAAGCCAGAGTTTCTGTCTCTAACATAAAACAAGCGACTGTTTTGGCGCCCCTCCTCAGTCGTCGCGACCTGGGGAGGGGTTACTCGTTTCCCGCTATCTTTAGAATTATGTTTAGGCCAGGCGCATGGTTGCATGCACTTGGTTGAGTTGACACCAAACTTCCAGTGGTACCAACAAAACTGCCCAGGTTGTCTGGACATTTGTGACCTGTTTTGTGACTTGGATCGTGGTCGTTGTGGTGACCTGCTCCTGTTTCTATGACCCATTTGCATTCTGGTGACAGCCTCAGTGAGACTCTTAACACTCGCAATGAGTCCTTCTATGACGGGGTCTTTTGCTGATTCTACTTTTTGTGTGTGATTTATTGTGCCTGGTCCAGTTGGAGGACCTCTCTCCATTATTCTATCGGCTATACGCGCTAAATGAGATAATGAGGTTTCAGGATCTTGTGCATCCAAACAGTGTTGGACGTAGCATGGGAGAGCTTGTATCCATCCTTGTTTTAGGACTGCCTCACCCACTGTGTTATCACCCATTAACACTTGGAGGTGACGCAAAAACTGTGACGGCGACCGATCACCTAGTGTTTCACCTTGAAAAAGTCTTTGGATTCTTTGACTATCTGATAATGATAAACGGTTCATTATCTCTCGTCTTAAGATGGTGTATGGTTGTGGTGATGGTGGATCTAAAATCAAGTCACGGACTTCTTTGGCGACTGAAGGAGGAAGGATAGAACACAAGTCTCTATAGCGAATCCCTTCAGATTTGATATTGTGTCTCGTGAAATAATGCTCTAGTTGAGCAAACCACAACTCAGGATCACTACGATCAAATTCTGGAAGTCGGGATTTCGTAGTCATAACAGTGTCTATCTCCACTGGTGACAAATCCTCCAGATTATGGGTTTCTATTGGGTCTGACATGAGGTATGTGACAAATATAGCAATAAAGTTAGCACGAAAAATGGTTACTATAACACGAATAACTTAAGATAATACGGAATAAACTAGTTATATACTCAACTTAGTTTACGGATAATCAGGTCTACCTTTACGATTAAGTAAAAAAAAATTAATAACAGAAGTGAGGTTAAATTTGTGTTCAAAAAGGGCTCACCACTTTCGTGCCTTAAGGTAACCCTCGTGCTATTGATAGAAGAAACCAGAGAAGTAGTGAATAGGTCTTTATTTCGATCTTCGCGCAGTCACAATGGAGCGTGGGATTATCTGTTCAGACAAACAAAGGCTCTCAACATTCCATATAAGATAGTAGGGAATATAACGCTTACAAAAGGTAAGGAAGTGAATGAATACTTGAACAATACTGTTTTAGCATATGCTTGGTTGTTTGGGGTCAACTCTTAACCAACCAACCTGAGCTGTTACAGGTTCATACCCAGTTGTGAACAATTAATGCAACTTTCGAAAGATTCACTTAAAGGAAAACCAAAAGAATTCAAGCTAACTTCTGAGGTTGTTGAGTCTCTTAAATAGCTAACAGATAAACTGACTCAAGCATCTACATTAATGTATCCGAACTTCTTTTCCCCACTTGCTTTGATGGTGGATGCTTCGAACAGGCAGTAGGCGACACCCTCAACCAACTGGTTAGAAACACTCGGAAACCAATCGCTTTCTTCCCGAAGAGACTCACTCCAGCAGCGGCAAGCTATTCTACCTTCGGATGAAAAGTTCTTGCAGTCTACCTAATAGTTAAGCTTTTCCTACACATGTTGGAGGGCAGGGACTCCATAGTTTTCACGGATCACAAACCATTGACCAATGCACTAAACGTGATGGCCGACAAATACTCACGTCGAGAAGTTCGACACCTTGACTATGTATCACAGTTCACAAGTGTTTTCCGATAAGTCAAAGGTCAGTAAAGCAGGTGACAGATGCATTATCTCGACTAGAAATGAACGTGATACAACAGTCTGCAGTAACTTTTGGGACGTTGAGAGACAAACAGGAAGAGGATCCAGGATTACAAAACCTACTCACAGCAAAGAACTTCAGTCTCAAAGTAAAGCAGTCACCATCACTTATTAAAAGTATTCTGATTAACTGCGACACGACCAAGGCGATGCCGCGATTTTCCGTCCCCAAAATTATGCGAAGAATAATATTTAATAACTGCAGTTCCTTGTCTCGTTCTGGTGCACAAGCTTCGATTAAACTAGTCAATACCAGATATATATGGCCAAATCTACAAAACGGTGTACACAGATGGATTAGAGAGTGTTTGGCGTGTAAACGGTCAAAAGTTAATCGTCACACAAATTCACCCATCGGCGTTTTCTCACAACCAGATGCACGTTTCGTTCATTTGTAAATAGAATGGTTTTAATTATCTGTTTACCTGTATAGGTCGGTTCACGGTATTACCTATAGCCATACCGATAACGGACATCACAGCCAAAACAATGGCCAAGGTTTTCATACAGAACTGGGCGATCATTTTCGGTACACCTGTAACAATAACCACGGATAGATGAGCACGTTTTGAATCTGAACTATTTAACGACTTAGCTAAACTTCTAGATCCCAGTGGAATACGTTGCACTGCATATCACCGTCACGCTAATGGGATGGTAGAACGCTTCCACCGTCAAATAATGACTGTCCTAATGGCACACTCAAGCCCCTGTAAGTGGACAGAATTCCTACCATTAGTTATGTTAGGAATACGAATGGCTTTCAAAACTGACGCACAGTGTTCAGCATTGAAACTATTTTTCGTGACGCCTCTCAGACTACTGGACGAGTTGATTAACCCTCATACTGACAATAAAAAACTTGATTTAGAAAGTTAAGTAGACCAACTACGGAACCATATGTTTAAGCTCAGACCAATTAATACTCGTGAACAATCGTGGGCGATATATATACATATATATACCTAAGTATCTAAGCAATTGCACAGACACGTGGATAAGGTGTGACAAAATAAAAGCACTGCTTAGCTCTACCTTTGAAGGTCCTTTCAAAGTTATTTAAAGGAAATCTAAATGTTTCGTGATAGAAAAACAAGGAAACATCGACTCCCGTTGGTTGTAACACACAGATAATTAATAATTTATCCACAACCAATTAACATAAATGTATATAGATTTTAAACACTCACTCACACTCGTTTCTATGTGTGCTTGTCCTCTGCACGCCTGCAGATTTTATCAATCTTTAACAATAAACTGTCTCCATAACTGGTTTTCGAACTTCTGAATAATCTCGAGTAAATCCATAATTCTACTAGAATATCGAGCCTGCGATAAATACTCAGTTAACGAGTTACTATTTATTGAAGTCAGATAAAGAGGAATTAGCCTCTACACACTATTATTTCTCCCACCCTTCTGACCCATTTTTATTCTGATTATGGATCTTAAGATTTTCACTCAACATATAAGCTGATTCAAGTTACCATTCCATACGAGTCACATCATCAAAAATAATTTTACTTTATATTGTTTGACAATCCTAAGTTCACTTGCTTAAATTTTGAACGATGCATTTTGCCCTAAATCTGGTCATTTTTCAGATCAATAATTTGGATATGCAATTGAGAAAAACTGGGGGATGGAAGCAATGTGAATACCTTCCCGTCAAAATGCAGTCTTTAGGCGCTAATGCAAGGAAACAGCACCTCCGTAAGCCAATTGACATCGAAGAAGCTTCAGATTGGTTGTCTTCATCCGAAAAGAAACTTCAGAGTAAATTATCAGGTGCTTGTAAAGACAAAAATGACTTTTAGCTGCCAACCAGTATTCATTCTAATTATTTCAGCTGCTAGATGTCTGTACGTTGTTTCTAGTGCTTTCACAAAGTGTCAACATGTTTGGTAGATGACTAGATGAAGGAGTTTATAAACTCCTGTGAGATGAAAACAGTAATAATTTATTTTCAAATAACAGTATGTTACATGAGGTATGCCAGTTTACAGGCAAGATGAAATTGTTACAGAAGATACAGTCTTCACTGCGGTGGGTTGCTCAGTGAATTGCGTATCACAATACGGCTTTGATAAAGTCGTGAGATGCCAACACATCATCAGCATGGGACATGTGGGCAGAGTTAGAATCAGAAATTACTCGTTCATCAACTGCTCCTTAACTTCCTTTAAGCGTATGATGTTTTAGCACACTATTCTGTTGACCAAAGTTGTGCAAATGGTATTCGCTACCTTCAGGACCGAACGTGTTTCCCGATGCGACCCACGAGACCTTTCACTGTTCTCACTATTCAGCAATGATTTTCCAGCAAACCTCAGTTTCTCATTTCTTATTTTGAACCGTAGAAAATCTTGAGATGAGAGGTCGATTCAGAAGGAGTGAGAGGTACAGTTTATCATTTGATATCAAGAAACAACAACCGGTGTTATTTCGGTTCACAGAAGCGCAAAAGCGTTACTACGTTCTCAGCCTTTACCGCTTCTCCACAACTGCGAGAGAACTTGATCTGGGTCTGTTGCCGACAGAAAGCTTGGACAATAGTGACGACTACCAGGGAAATGCAGATAAACCCCACAACGCTTTTCAGTTTGTCTCGAGGCGACCAGGCTCCTTAGCCTTCTTTGGAAATGTCCGTAACCTACATCCACTCACACCTTGAAGCCTACGACATTACTACACCCTCTATCCACCACCAAGTAATAGGAACCTCTTGAAACAAGTACAGAGATGTGCTACAAAACGAGCCGTACTATTAAGAGACCAACCCTTTAAATGTTTGTATCATTTAAATAAGACGTTCTACTCGAACCTCGCCATCGCACTTCACTCTGCAATCCACGACCAAGTGAATATCACAGAGACAATATCCAGGTTGGGCCACATTCTTCATCAGATGTCGGCACTATCTGGAATAGTTTCTCAGAGGATGCTATCACGCCCTGATAGTGAATCACCCTGTAGAGAGGCCTAGAAACCAAGTACTCGTCCACAGACTACCGAGACTATGGTCACCACTACAGTAAGATTACGCGCTCGAAATCGACTTGGTTCCTTTGATAGCTCGTAAACCAGAAGGCTGCAATTAGTCCAGATAAAGTGTATTTATTGGCGATCTCGTGGTATCGAAAGAATATCGAGACATGCCAACGAGTACAAGCAATAAGGGCAGAGTGTAAGAAAGTTCGAGCGAACAAGGCGGACGACCGAACGAAAAATGATTTTGATACAGTTAAACAACAACGAGTACAGTTAAACAATCACCGGTACAATTGGTTATAATAATAATTGTTTCCATTATACCAATCGCGTTCTCGTCGAGAAAGGCAGGTCACTACAGATTCATCAAGATTGATGAAATCTTGAGTGCCCGCTAGATGAGCTACCAAGCAATATCGTTGGTACAGGGCTGCTCCACTCCTATTCCTCTTTATGTCTCTGCGAAACAAAAACATGCTGCCAGCTCCTGGTTCACAAGTGGAAATGTCAGTTCTAATTTGCTTTAGTGCTTAATCCTTTGACCATATGAGTTGTCCGGTTGCATATAGATTCCAGTTGGTAACCCGCGTCTATCGACTAGAAAATCTCTGAGAGTTGGAGAGGCCATTTCGGAGGAGAAGGCTATCTTAATTAGGTGAGGTTTAGGATCTCCGTCATTTATAGTTAATCGTACCGTTTATTGGATCAATATACTCTTAATCTTCAAGGATCGCCTGGGGAATTTCAAAGCTCGAATAATAATAATAAATCAACCAGTATGTTCACATCCCTTCCTGATTTCATCAATTGACTGGCCAGCAGAATACCCTTCATGTCATCACTAACAATGGACGCTGCACGAAGGAGTCTTGGATGATTTCGGAGCTCGGTAGCACTGGTTCGTGTTAGCCGTGTAACAGTTAGTGGCTCGGTTTCAGGAATATTTTGTTAAATATCAGGAACGGCCGCCGCTATTTCAAGTTTCTGCAAATTATTTATTGGCGTATAGTATGTGGATAACTTCTCACTTCAGACTTCTTTGCTTTGTGTTTTTTGGAGTCAATAACTATACCCATGGAGCGTCAGTCAAATAAATATTTAGGCGCCATTGAGGGTCCAAATGGCAATGTGTTTGAGGGCTCTCTTCATCGTCGTACATATTTTCTCTCACTCTAACTGCTACATACAGCGGGGTTTGGAAGATCCATATGCTGAAACACCTAAATGTGAACCTATACGTATAAAGGCTTGTCAGGATCTACCATATAACATCACTATATTTCCAAATGATATGGGACATGCTACTCAAGACGATGCCGCCCAGGAAATAGGTCAATATACACCATTAGTTCGAACTACTTGCAGTTCCTCCTTAAAGTTGTTTTTATGCTCCTTATTTTTCCCTGTCTGCACTGGAATGAAAAAACCATTACCTCCTTGTCGATCTTTGTGTGAACAAAACCGTAAGGACTGTGAACCACTTATGCGGGGTTTTCATTTTGAGGTGGTTCTTATTCGTTTCTTATTTATCCCTAGTGGCCAAAAATAATGAATTGTGATCGTTTCCCAGAAGATTCGTTGTGTATAGCTGAAAATAAGACAGAAAAACGGCCTTCTAAGGAACCTTCGTTCGTGTGCCCTGTTCATATGAAAGTGGGTTGTACAGGATTCCTTAATATGTACTAACGTCTTAGGTTCCTCCGAGTTTCGAATTCCGCGTAAGAATGGGCAGGAATCAAATAATTCAGGACTGTGGAATTCCTTGCGGTGATTTCCTCTTCGGAGATTCTTCTTCCAGGAAGTTTTCTCGCTTATGGATCGGTCTCTGGAGTTTCTTGTGTGCAGCATCGACGTCATTTACAGTTCTCACCTTCCTCATTGATATGCCTCGTTTTCAGTACCCCGAGAGACCGATAATATTCTTGTCAGCTTGTTACCTAATGGTGGCTCTCACATACGTTGCAGGCTTTATTTTAAATGACAGTGTAAGTCAAGAATTCTATTGTTTAGTTTGTGCACTAAGCATGTTTTTTGTGATCGATAATTTAGTGGCTAGAGGAATATATTTACTCAAATCATTATAAAAGCTCAGTGCATTCTTAATAAATGTCAGAGCAGTCAAATCCATTTAATGAGGCTTTTCCAGGCTAGCCAATTTAGTCTTCCAACATTTGTTTCGTGACTTTTCCTTGTTGTCTATGAACATCATTCCCATACTTATGATCTATTTAAATCATAAAGGCGTTATGTCCATTAGTAGTATTACTCCATGGGTCAGTCCATTGCAACGTAGAACCTAGTACGTATGTATATGAGTTCGAGTTGCCATACCTCATCATCACAGATGAAATTGCCGAGCCAAATCCCAGAATCGTGGGGGTAGTAAAAGTATTAGTGGTAATAGAAGAGATTAAGCATCGGAGATACAGTTGGAGAAAATATAAGTTGGTGGAATTAAAAAAGTCATAGGAAATTCAGAACCTCAGAATTTGGGGGAAGATGAAGAACAGATCCACCTTCGCCATTGCAAACGATTTTGAGCCATGCCATTCAAAGTTTCAAACTACTAATTACGATAATCACGCCGACTTCAACTAAGTAATCTACACTTATCAACATGACTAGGTTCTGTTCGTAATGATTTCATGAACTGGTGCAGTGTTTTGTTTTGGCCACCATTATTTTTGACAGCCTTCTACACCAGAAATCATCACCTGTCGAGGTAGGCGGTGATTGAACACAAGTAACATTCCTAAATCTCGTCAGTTGATGAAGATTTACTACCTCATCCATCGATTGGTCGTTCTTACCTAGTACCCTATTCTTGACCCAGAAAAATGCTTACTCGGTGGTCCTAAAATACACGTACAATGGTTCGAAGATACCTTTGGTCGAATACTAGTTACCTATGAATATCCTCTATTCTTAATGTCTTTGGATATGGAGGATCCAACTAGGGGAGTTGGAAAACCCTGATTCCAAACCAATGGTGCACATGGACTCCAGGATCCTGAGAGAACAAATAGCGTATGAACCAATGGCTTTTCACCGGCTACCACGTGACTGCATCTCCTTACGTTGCTCCACTGACTTGTGGATCAGACCTTTAGGTCAAAGGCTTCGGGCGTGACCTAAGGAAACCACCTGTTTCGGTTTTGACTACCGGTCGATACCACAGCCCACACACGAATCAAGTGACTTTTGTGGCACATATGTGTTCGGTGCCCCTTTGTACCAATATTTATGTTTCAAGTAAATAAATAAAAATGTTTCACACTTATAAATTTGGACGGAGTTAGCTTCTACCCCGTTAGCCCGCACTTCGGTTTGCAGACGAAGATCTCGCTCACGCCATAAGTGACGCGGGTGGACAAAAGCCAGTTGAGCCTTCTAAATCCGTGCCGAAATTTCGTCATACAATCAGAATTAATTAAACTCCATGAAGTTGTAGAGTATTACTCAACCATGTTGGAGAGTGAATACGTCCTAGTTTGGATTCTCCCGGTTATTTTGACTGATCTATTCAGACCATATTATCTACGTCTAGTCCTTCACACAATTGTGGACATCAACATTACTCTATTTTCTAACTGTCGCGCTAATTTACTTTCACTTTGTAATATGGGTATTTTGAAGAACACACTTTCGGTAGGTTCTGTTTATACCTGGCCAAGTCCCAGTATATTACGTCGAAACGCATGTTAATCACATCCTCACTTGATATAGTCGAAATATATTTTTGGGTTGCCTTTCGAAATAAAATGAGTGCAATTTTCGGCACGGCCTTGAAATTAACCAAGAACAGCTAATCAGAATCTAGCATTCGTATATGAGCTCTAAAATGTGGAAAAGTGATAAAATTACAGAGTATTAGGGATTTTAACACCACTGACGAACTTAGTAGCGCTGGATACCGAAGAAACTCACAATAATGTAACCAGCTAGATCCTAACTTTTATTTATCTAAACATAAATATTGGTACAAAGGGGCACCGAACACATATGTGCCACAAAAGTCACTTGATTCGTGTGTGGGCTGTGGTATCGACCGGTAGTCAAAACCGAAACAGGTGGTTTCCTTAGGTCACGCCCGAAGCCTTTGACCTAAAGGTCTGATCCACAAGTCAGTGGAGCAACGTAAGGAGATGCAGTCACGTGGTAGCCGGTGAAAAGCCATTGGTTCATACGCTATTTGTTCTCTCAGGATCCTGGAGTCCATGTGCACCATTGGTTTGGAATCAGGGTTTTCCAACTCCCCTAGGTGGACTTTCCGTGTCCACCAACCCGGTTAAAGAGCCGGACATTCGCTTTTCATCCTCTCAATTTCGTAAACAACAGTAATGCCACGAGAAGACAGTGAGTAGGACTTCCCTGTCAGAGGCTATATACGCGTGGCCACATGAGAGCATTTCGTGCGGAAGAGCGGACTCTTCCCTCTCGGCCGTACCAGGGTAAATCCAACTTCTAATCCCAACATACTAACCTTAAAAGTTCATTTCACTAGAAAACTATCATTTAATTCTTTCGAAGTACGAAATTGAGTGAAAATTGTGAGTTTCAGCTACAAGCTATCCACAGTCGGTCAGCAACAACGTGGAACTTCGTAATTACGTACATTGGTTCAAGTTGCCATACCACATTAGCACAGAGATGCAGTTGTCGATTCAAATCCCATAGTGATAGAAGTAGTAAGAGTATAAGCATTATGTGAAAGATTAAGGTTTGAAGATGCTATTCAAGGAGTATAATCTAGTGAAATAAATTTGGAAAAGGAAAAAAGATAGAGACATGAAGAATTCAGATTAGATTTTGGCAGAACACGAAGAGTGGATGCACCTTCGCCAATGCAAACGATTTTGGGCCGTGCCATTCAAAGTCTCTAACCATCGATTGCTATTATCTCGCGAATCCCAACCAGGTAGTCTACACCTGCCAGCGTGACTCAGTCAAATGGTCAGTGACTTCATGGATTTGTGCCACGTTTTGGTCTGGCCGCCCCTAGCTTTCTTCCAACCTACTCCTACACCATAAAACATTGCACGTCGGGTTAGTCGGTGGTTGGACATACGTAACACGTGTCCCAGCCATCTCAACTGATGAAGTTTCACTACTTCATCAATCGATTTGCCATCCTTACCTAGTACCCGTTTCCTAACAACTGAATTACTTACCCGGTGGTCCCAGGATATACGAGCAATGCTTCGAAGACCCCTATGATCGAATACTAGTAGCCTACGAATATCCTCTACTCTTACCGGCCATGTTTCACTGCCATAAAGTAGGACGGAACGAACTGCTGCACAGTAAACCCGTCCCTTGGTTGCTAGACGGATATCTCGCCTACTCCATAAATAACGCAAGTTGGTGAAAGCTAGACGAGCCTTCTGTATCCGTGCTCAGATTTTGTCACACATCAAACCACAAAGGCTGATGAGACTCCCAAGAAAAGTGAAGCGGTCAACACGCTCAACTACTTCACTCCCTATCATTAGTTCAGGTGTTGATGCAACCCAATCCTGAAGTAACATTTTGCATTTTGAGGGGGGAAATCGCACACCGAACATGCCCGCATAGTTGCTTACAGTGGTCAGAAGACTCTGCATTTTGTCAGTGTTCATCAAATAGAACTATATCATCGGCATATTCTAAGTCAACAAGTGAATCTCCAGGTAAAAGTTCAACTCCTGGAAATTGTTATCTCTAAAAGCACGTCAACGACAAAGTTAAACAAGAATGGAGAGAGTGGACAGCCCTGACGAACACCACTTGAGGTAATCAATTCCCATGACCGTTCGCCATAGGCTCTAATTCGACCAGTTGTGTTCGAGTAGAGAGCCTCTATGAGGTTAATGTACTTTTTTGGTACTCCTTTCAGTGACAAACACTGCCATAGAACCTTACGATCAACAGAGCCAAATGTCGCCCTAAGGTCGAGAAATACTACTATTGTGGGACGTCTGAAAGTGTGTTTATGTTCTAGAACCTGACGTAGTGTGAATATCTGGTCTATACAACCACGTCCAGGTCGGAAACCAGCCTGGTTTTCTCTAGTCTGTTCTTTATGAGCTTTAGTTAGGCGTCGAAGTATTACTGAAGTTGATATTTTAGACACTATATTAGTCAAACTGATTCCTCTATGGTTGTCACAAGAGGACTTTTGTCCTTTCTAGCACAATCAGTTATTGAGACCAGTCACATGGGATTACGTCCAGTTCTCAGATTCTACCTACGACCTCAGTCAATCTCGCTGCTAGTACAGGACCGTCATCCTTAAAAATCTCGGGGTAAACCTGTCAGGGCCTGCTGCTCTCCCACGCCTCATATTTTCAATAGCTTGTTTAACCTCGTAGACTTACATTGACTTACCATTCAGGTCGACTGGGGATCGTGGGAAACCGAAGTGTGGCTGAAGGCCAGTTGAACTGATCCCTAAAATGATCTGCCCATCGATCCAATCTACTGGATTGAGAATGAATGATTTGGCCATCTTTTTCCAAGATAGTTTCGTTGACAGTCGGGTTTCTAATACCGGTTTCTTTAACAAGTCTGAACAGTTGTTTGCTGTTGCCTATTGCCGCTGCCTTTTCCATCTCTCTTGCTTTCGCTACCCACCACTGTTCGCGATCATTGCGTAGGCTTCTTGTTCGCCAGCGCCTAAGCTGACTTCGCTCTTCGTCATGTTCAGAGCCAGATGGGATGAGTTTTCGAGCATCTATCAGTGTAGTAAATACTGTTGAGATCCAGTGTCTTCCTAACTTTATGGTTTACCGTACTAACAGATATCACTGCTGTTTCCACAGCTTTTCGGCTGTCATTCCACGCTGCCTCGGGGTGGGCACAACTTACATCGCTGCCTAACTGTTTTTCTAGTTGTTCCTGAAATATATTCTTAGCTTGCCTATCATTAAGTAGAACCCTAAGAGGTTTCCCTGCTGTGTCTTTCCTGCGTCCAGTCAGACGCAGACAAATACGTGCTCGCACTAGAGCATGATCTGAATTTAAACATGTGCTCCAGAATGAGCGACAGGTTCCTAACGAGATAAGTGGAGGAAAAGGAGGGAAACCAGAATTCTCAACAGTTTTTCGAAAAACATTAACTAAAGTAGAGTTGCAATCATGATGAAGCCATGCTATACCAATCAAAATTAAGCTACCCGATGAACGAATTCAAAAAGCTGTTGTGGATAGCTTGAAAGACCAACACTAACCCAACTTCCTTTTCAGGTCCCTCAAGAAATACCCTTCCACGGTGTGGGTAGCCGAGAAGTAATACTAGTCCTCATACCCGTAACAACACACGAGACCAAGTTGGTCACATTCAAATCCTTAATACACCTCATAATAACTCTCTTATATCCACGACTAGCCCATCTCACGTCCTTTTATCACCTCGCACCGCTAGAACAAACGATTCAAGTACACTCAGCGTTATTCCTGGTCTCTTGAAACCACGCTCTAAACTACATGTGGGAGCTTTTAACGTCCGAACACTGTGCCAAATTGGACAACAGGCTTCCTTATCTAGGACTAAAAGAACAGATAATGGCGATCGTCTGTTGCAGCTATGCTCAGATGAACCGCCTGTTTCTTGCATATACTAACTCTAATCACAAGGACAAATATCTTTTGACATGGCGATCCCCGAATTCGTCCCAACGTTTGATCTTGCTTGATCACATCGCTATCAGCCACCGATGGAAGGGCTCGGGAGAA
>NC_031501.1:4320945-4329383 GCF_000237925.1 Schistosoma mansoni | reverse complement strand
TGAATCGACAACTGCATCTCTGTGCTAATGTGGTATGGCAACTTGAACCAATGTACGTAATTACGAAGTTCCACGTTGTTGCTGACCGACTGTGGATAGCTTGTAGCTGAAACTCACAATTTTCACTCAATTTCGTACTTCGAAAGAATTAAATGATAGTTTTCTAGTGAAATGAACTTTTAAGGTTAGTATGTTGGGATTAGAAGTTGGATTTACCCTGGTACGGCCGAGAGGGAAGAGTCCGCTCTTCCGCACGAAATGCTCTCATGTGGCCACGCGTATATAGCCTCTGACAGGGAAGTCCTACTCACTGTCTTCTCGTGGCATTACTGTTGTTTACGAAATTGAGAGGATGAAAAGCGAATGTCCGGCTCTTTAACCGGGTTGGTGGACACGGAAAGTCCACCTAGGGGAGTTGGAAAACCCTGATTCCAAACCAATGGTGCACATGGACTCCAGGATCCTGAGAGAACAAATAGCGTATGAACCAATGGCTTTTCACCGGCTACCACGTGACTGCATCTCCTTACGTTGCTCCACTGACTTGTGGATCAGACCTTTAGGTCGACAACTGCATTTCTGAGCTAATGTGGTATTGCTGTGGAATTGATTGACATTTTGTAAATGAAGTGTTTACTGTATGGTTCTCAGATTTTATTAAGATGTTCTGTGATTTTGTGTTCAAATACATTCGATCGTCCCCACTTGTATTCTCGTTCACTACAATATTACGATTTGACTAAAGTTGAAAATGTCAACCGATAAATGGTTATTCAGTAGCTGAAAGTTTAAGCGGTAGTTGAAAGGCCTAGATGATGTGTCAAAGGAAACTTAAAATAGTTTACATGAATCCCATTACACCCCGTTACATGATCAGAAAGAATTACCGAACGAGAGACAACAAAGATTTGAGTTCAATAACATGAATTCGTTTTATTTGTCTGGGTTTCCATTAGCAGCTTACAACCCGAAATATTTAGAATCGGGATTATGAAACGGGGTTGAAATTGCGTACATGAATGAGTTTAGTTGAAGTTGCTTTCAAAGCACATCAGTTTAGTATAGTATAGTAAGGATGCAAATAAATTTAAGAGACTGAATGAAATATTGCAAATTTATATTCTATGCGAAAGAACATTTTACAACATGGAATTTAACCAAGAGCTAATAATCAATGGCAGGTGTTTACCTGATAAAGAAACTCTAAAAATCAGTTAAAGGAAAAGGATAAAACCTCGGTCAATATAAAATTGCTTACTTTCTTAGTTGTCTCATATTTCCACTTGCAGCTTTTTCTGCTGTCATTGCTAGGACTTTCACGTATGTCTGCTTGTTGGCTTTAATGTTCCTCTTTACTCTCTTCTTTGCTTCTGCGTACCTGTCCTGTGCATTGACTTTTTTCTGCTGTTATTAATTGCTATCTCTTTGTTCTTCCTTTCTTGAATCTTCCCCAGAGTGTAGATAAAGATCCATTCATTATGATGGTTCTTCTTGAGGCCGAACGCCTCTTGGTGTGTTGAGGCTATTGCTTCTTTAATCACTTTCATTTGTTCTCCATAGTAGTTTCTCCTTCCTTGAGTGAGTCTTGTAAGGCTTGGAACATGTTGCTGATATCTATTTTGAATTCATTGAGTTTGTCAGTATCTCGAGGGCTGTTTTAAACTTTTGTAGTACTGTTTCTCCAGTTGTCCAGTCTTCTTCAGCTTTAGTTCCGTCTTGGTCACAACCAGGCAGTGATCTGAAGCAACCTCAGCTCCTCTCTTAGTTCTCACATCCCCCGTGGATCTGAATTTTTTATTGATGCAAATGTGCTCGATCTGGTTCTCTATAGTGTGATCCGGTAAGACCCATGCGACTTTATGTATGTGTTTGTGAAGGAATATTGTGCCACTTATAACCATTTTGTTGAATGCCCATAAATTTGCAAATCTCTCACCATTTTCGTTCCTTCCTCCCTGTACATGTCGTCTCATGATATCTTCATACCCGGTGTTGTCCATTCCGACTTGGGAGTTTAGGTCTCCCATCTGGATGGTTTGGTCTCTTCATGAGCGCTTCTCTACGATCGACTGCAGCTTCTCATAATATTCATATTTGTTGTCTTTATTGCTACAGCTAATGGGTATATAACACTAAATAATCCTGGATTCGCGAGATTCCTATCCTATAAGTGCTATTTGTGCTTCTTTGGACAGCATCAGTGCAACACCTTGTGTGTGTGCGAAACATTTTTTTCTTCACTACCTGAGTACAACAGCACCTCTTCCGAAGCTAATCTTTTATGTTCAGCTTAGGTTCAATGGGTTTCACTAATTCCAAGAAGCGACAAGTTGTATTTCCTCACTTCAGCAACTATTTGACTGGTCCTCCCAGTCTCCTACATTGTCCGTAGATTTGATGTGGTTATATTAATTGTTGCTCTGATTTTCAGGAGGGACATCAGCCTTGTGATTCCAAAGAATCTTGGGTTTCACTATAAGACGTCATAATTCTTCTAAATGAAGGTCCTCCAACTCCCAGGGCAGATTTCAAGTGACTTAGTTGATTTTTTCTGGTTGGCGTCCTCTAGCGAGGTTGTTTTGTAAGGGATGGGGTTGCCGACCTCATGTCCGATCCTCCTCTCTCCGGCCTGGGTACCAGCAGTAACTCTAGCAGGGCTACAGGCGGAGTTAGTCTACTGCTACTTTTATTCTCCTTATTACTTCCGAGTTGTTAGTTTCATTTTGTTGTGATGTAAAGTGTAACGTAAGGGTCCGATACATACTCCTGCTCATATATGCATATTTACTGTTATGATTGTTTTCTAACTGTCACTCAAACTCTTTGGAGCGATGTGAATCAATGGTTTATGCTATCGAGCAGTATCTTTAACCCTCAGATAACTCATCTTTTATGTCTTGTAGCCTAATATTGTTACACACTTTTTCCCTTCATTTTTTCTCATCAATCTATATTCTCTACGTTTAGTTCTTACTAACATCGATATTATTGTCTCAACTCATTTGTTATTCAACCTGTTAATTTTACGTTTATCTCTTCTTCTCTTCCAAAGCTCATGTGTATCAGCCTCTACATTGTTTATGGTTGACCAAGGCACATTGAATTAATGCATTTCCTAATAGAACTGCAAACTTAATTCTCACTAACACAAAGACTAGTCTTAACTTATTTAATTCATAGAATAATAGGACTGTTGTATTTTACTGAGGTAATGTTATATTGTCAGATTATGTTTTTGTTAAAAGACATACATTTCAATTTTTTTGGATGGTTTTCACCGTTTGACATCATGCAGATAATTTAAGATTGTCGACATGTGACCTTCAGTAATCATCATCCAAGTGGATTAAAACTATTTGTATAACGAACTGTTATCAAAATTTAAAAAAAATTGTCGTGAGTATAATATATCACTGTAAAGATTTTATGCTTGAACTATGCCTGTAATTATTCCACCCTTTCAGGTCGCTTGCTCTGGGCCTTTTCCAGCACCACAATCTCTTAGTGGTCAAATTGAAATGCCGCGACTCGTTACTCAGGGCACAAAATTTGAAGGATGCATCGTTTTATTCATGTTGCTTTACTTCTTTTCTATGGCTAGTTCTATTTGGTGGGTGGTTTTGACAATCACTTGGTATTTAGCTGCTAAATGTCATTGGGCACATGAAGCTATATCACGTAATGCACAGTATTTACACTTTGCTGCATGGGCTATTCCAGCTGCTAAAACAATTGGGATATTAGCTTTGGGAAAGGTTGACGGCGATCCACTATCTGGTGTATGCTTCACCGGATTAACAGATCCAGTTATACTGAGAGCATTTTTAATTGCCCCATTATGTTTGTATCTTCTGATTGGAACGTGTTTCCTGTTTGCTGGTTTTGTATCATTATTTAAAATCCGTACAATCATCAAAACCGGAGGTTCAAAAACAGATGACCTAGAGAAATTAATTATGCGAATTGGTGTATTTAGTTTACTGTACATTGTTCCAGCATTAGTAGTTATCGCCTGTTATTTACATGAATCTAGAATGTCTGAAAAATGGATGCTTACATGGTATACAACTGAAGTATGTCGTAAAGTAGATCCTAATCAACTAGCCGATTCTATATGTCCTGGACATTTCAAACGACTGGTTGAAGCCGGTAGTTCAACATCCCGATCAGATAATTCCGATATTTCTGTTAGTCAAAACATATTTGCAAAAATACCTGCATTAGAAAAACCCGAATTTGAATTATTTATGATTAAATATCTTATGACATTGGTTGTCGGTATAACAAGTGGTGTCTGGATATGGAGTGGTAAAACGCTTGTATCATGGAAGCGTTTCTTCGCACGAGTTTTTCGTCGTCGTAGTTGTTGTGATAACAAAAATATCGATCTAACTGTTTCAAGTACGCGTTCCGGTCTTGTCGTCGCTAGACGAGGCGTTCAGTCGAATGCTCTACCACCTGGTGTAGCATCAAATCCTGGTTCTGTTCCGCTGTTAACACGTACAATACAATCATCTCACCCAGTACAACCGTATATTTTCAGTCAAGATACAACAACAACTACTAGTGGATGGGCATCGAGAGGTGCACCGTCTGGAGTAACTGCACCACCAGATATTTCGTCAACTCCCGTGAGTTATGCTGCCCAACCTAACTGGTTAGCTGCTAGTCCAAATTCAGTTCAGATTAATGCTGGCCTACAAACTGGTATGATAAATACAAATGCACAAAGTGTCGTACCCGCTAATTCTGGTCTAGGCTTACTGTAGTTTTGATGTCCTGTGGTTAATATTCATGATCGGTGTACCTCTTTTCCAAGAAAAAATATATCTTCCATCACCAGTTCTACTGATATTTACCATTATTATTATTATTATTATTATTATCTCGCCTGTAAATTAACTTGATATCATATGACTCACTAAATTACCCTTACAAATATTGCACTCGTAAAGAATTGTAATCATTTGTCCCATTTAATTCTTCCACCTATACCTCGCTTTACAACATGTGGAGTTAGTCATCAATCATGATGTTTAGTTTCTTTATAACAAGTAGTAGCCTTGTATGGCTTATCATCCCTCTCTGTGCTTTTCCATATGGTAACTAGTATGATAAAGTAGACTAATCATCTGATTTCATTTGTTTTCTGTGTATTGTTACTAATGTAAATTGTAGGATATGCATTTACATGTTCTGTTTTTCTTTATACCTGTTTTTTTGCTTTTAGTATTAATATATATATATATATATATATATATATTACAAGAATGCGTTTGCATCTGCCCTCTTCATATTATGTACAAATACACACTTCTTTGTAAAAGACGATAAAATAAAATACCATTGCAGTATGAAACTACGGTAGATAACCGGTTTTCTCACCCTTATTTTGTATTTTCAAAATCGCATACATACTAGAATTTATTCACATTGCTGTTTTATAATTACATTTAATTCAATCTATATGTATAGGTTGATATCTGTGTTATTTGAAGGTTTTTGTTTAATTAACCCGAGGCAATTATGGAGTGGAATTCTCAGAAATGCAAATAATGGAGCCAACCACAGCTCACAGAATATATACTTTTTAATGATCTCTACTTTTGCTTAATAATATTATATTTTGTTGTAGTATGTAGTTTTTTTATAAATGCCATCTTCCAGGTTCCAAGTAATCCTTTGTTTAGTCGATTTTTATTTTCTTCATCTTCCTCACTTGTTTTATTTTCTTGTTTGCTTCTGATCATCATTTCTTATTTATCGTTTGGTGCTTCCACCAAACAAGAAAGTGTTTACAGTTCGCCCCACTGTCCTCTTCGCAATTGCTTTCAATACATAACCTGACTAGCCGTTAAATAAACAATTTTTGACGCTCTTCTTTTAACTGCTTGGTTTTTCTGTCAGTTTTGTTGTAGAAACATTGTTCTTAGTTGCGTATTTTCTAAGATAGATTTACCTCGTGTCGCTTATAATCTAAGGCGAATATGCTAATAGACTGAGCATTCAACTAAATATTCCCTGCATCCAACTACATTTATGGTAAGATAATATAACACTATGTAAGTTTTCTATTTAAATTCTCACTGTTTACAGTCATAATTGACTGGTAAATTTTGACTAAATTTTTGCATGGCCAATTGATTTTGTGAAGTATACATACCCATTCTGAGTTTCTTATTACCAAGCTGTTCGATTTGTTTAGATTTTCAAGGCTGAAAATTTCCAAGTAAAACCAGACGTTTCCTTCAGAAACATTACTATTATACAGCGTGTTCAGTCAATTATCAAATAAAACGGACAAATATTGGTCAGCAATTTAAAGTTTGAGAAAGTAGTAAGTTTCCCAGACACTTTCATCTGCTAGTGAAATGTAACAACCATTCTATTGTTATAACTAAGTGTCATGATCAACCATTATGGTATTTGAAGAACACACCATACAGTGACGTATTCACTGTTCATTCGTTTACTGATTTAATTGATCATTATGTAAAATTTATTCCTCAAATTTTCACCTCGAATAAACCAGCTAACCACATAATCTATCAATAAATCATTTCGTCGTGAATAGGTGGCTGTGCAGAGTGATTATACGACTCCTCTTGGTGTTGTTTTCGAGGTCAAAATAGTCGCGGTTTAGGTTGATTGGCAAGCGGTGCCTACTATTTAATCTTCAGCGAAACATTTTCAAATTATCTTGGATTTCCCCCTATAATCCTGATATCAACTAGCAAGATCATTCAGTAATGTACTAAGGATTCTTGTCAATGATATCTATCAGCTGAAGTTAAAGCGAACAGTCGGTCATGGTCCACGTCACATTCATTTCAAACACGTAATCTGACAAACGCCCACCATGTTTGCATCCAAATGAAAAGCTTCGTATAAGGAAGTGTCATCTAAATCAAGAGAAACGGGGACGTTCTACATGGTTTTATTTACTTACATCAGTCCTAACGATGGATTACTGAGTCAATACTTACTGACAAAGGTCCCTACTAGTTAATATTTAAGGTTCATGCCTAACAGTATGCTTGCCAAGAGCTTTAATCAAGTGACTTTACCGGTACATTCATTTGGAACGAGTAGTCGCTAAATGCCTCCTTTCGCTGTCAACTAGAAACTTCATCGACTGGATTTAATAAAATTAAAGTATCATATCGACAGGGTTGAAGTACTTCCTTTAGATTAGATAAGACTAGTTGGAAAAAACGAATTGTTTTCTATTCATTACTTATACATCTATTTATTCATGCATACACTTATTAGTTATGTAAAAGATCAACCTTCGAAAAAATATTCCCTTGTTGGTGGGGTGGTTGCTGCTTGCACAAATGTTTTAATGTCACTTTTAGTAATCATGCTACTGGTGTTTTTATATGATTTGAATGCCTTTTTCCTTTGATAGTTTATGAGTCAGGAAATGAGTGTCTGGAATTTCTTGTAAAGCGTGTTTAAACTAATTACCCTTCTATAATTATTCTTGTTACACACACTACAGGTTGTGATCTCAATTGAATAATATTCTTCAGTACTAATTAGGTGGTCTTGTTAGGTATTAAAAATCAATCAGAACAACAATTGCAGCTTTTTTGAGCTTTTCGGAAGTGGTCCATAGAAAACGTTTTGGAACTACGGGAAGCTACTCGCTCTAGAAATGTAGACATTTATTTCTAAGCCTTTTAGTCAAATACATTTACATTTCTCAATGTTTGATGTAGACAATGCTTATTTCCTATGTTTTAAGTGATCATCTAAAATAAAATGAAGCATGACACATTGGCGAATCAATTGAAATCTATGGATTTTGAAACAGTACAATAGTTCGTGTAAAAAAATGCAACCTAACCAATTTAAAGCCTAATATCTGTAGACCTAGCAGGTTAAACTTTGACCATGCATTTTGCATCATTACTAGGAGTCTCTGGTGTGTACTTTTAGCCTATCGGAACGAGACAGATCTCATTTACCCTCTAGAACTGGAACCATTGGTGTATTTTTTAGTTCCTTGTTAAGGATGTTGATTAACGAACAGAACACAGACATCATTCTGTCCTTACGCGAAGACAATAAATAATATGGGGTTGAGTCTCCAGCCACTGTGTTGCACCATCTCTCGGACCCCAGCCAGGGAGTCGTGAAGGGCCAACAGAAGCCAGCCCTTTGCAGTTTTTTTTCATGCCACGACACCATGTCATACACTGACCTCCTCTCCGCTTTTTCCGACCAGTCCCAGCGTCGGCAAATAATGCACGACGTGGAAGTCTCTGGGACGACATTCGTAGAACATGTCCAAGCCACCGAAGTCGATGTTTCAAGATGGTGACACCAATCGAATTATCGTCTCTGCGCCCGAACACACAATGCCGAACCTCTGCATTACTAACATGGTGTTGCCACTGGATGTCAGCAATCCGTCGTAGACAACGACGATC
>NC_031501.1:4284165-4320745 GCF_000237925.1 Schistosoma mansoni | reverse complement strand
TACATTATATATATACATATATATATATATGTCAAATTTAAAGAGTACAAATTAATGGAATATTGAAATTGGAGCAAATCTTACCAGATTAAAAATTTATAGTAGAATAAATTCCCTTTTTTTAACCATCAAATCTTATTTTATTATTGTATTCTTTCCTTTTTTCCCTAAAACTTATCAAAGGAATGAAATATTCTACTATTATTTATCTACATTATCCCTATTTCTATTCTATATTTTACATTACCTTTTAATTTATCATAGTCTCCATAAGAGTTTCCGTTTTATATCTTTATTATAAATGATACAATTTTCTGTCATTTTGCCTACATCGTTTGTTTATTATTATTTTCTTTCTTCTACTTGAAAATTTTTTCCCCAATTATAAAACAAAATTCAAACAAGAAAATTTTTAAAATTATGAATATAAAAAAAACATGGAGTAGTTAAAATAATTAAAGGAAGAGAATAGAAAAAAAAGAAAGAAAAAAAAAGACCACTAGGTCGTTCAAACCGAAAGTGAAGCTGAAATCGGACGCCTTAACCACTGATCTACAACTGTACTACACTATTATGATCAATGGTAATAACATGAGCCGAATGATAACGATAATACGGATACGAATTTAATGCTACCATTATGTGCACTCAATAGACAAATATGTAACAACATTTCAATGATCCTCAATAATACTGACGGAATAAAATCTCTGCAAGAGCAATTTAAAAAACATGTTATTTAATTGTAAGAATGTGGTCCTTGCTTTGCCAATCCTCGCCTTTACATCTGCATCAGATTCTCTTTGTTGATCAATGATGCTTCCCAGGTACGTGAATGTTTCCACATCTTCCAGAATTTCCTCACCATGTGTGATTTGCTTGGCGTTCTCCGTGATGTATTCGAGGATCTTGCTTTTTCCTTTTTGTATGTTGAGGCCTAATGATAAAGACGCTACTGCTACACTAATTGCCTTCATCTGCATTTGTTCGTGTGTATGAGATAGGAGGACTAGGTCATCTGCGAAGTCCAAATCGTCTCATTGATTGTGAGATGTCCATTGTATTCCGTGCTTCCCCTCAGATGTCGAGGTCTTCATATTCCAGTCAATCACCAGAAGAAAGAGGAAGTGGGAGAGTGCATTGCGTTGTATGACTCCGGTTCTTACTGGAAATTCATCTGTCAGCCGTCCTGCATGCACCACTTTGTACTGTAGTCCGTCGTATGAGTTCCGGATAATGTTGACAATATTTTCAGAAACTCCATAGTGTTGAAGAAGTCTCCATAACGTTCTCCTGACCACACCGTCAAATGCCTTCTCATAGTTAATGAAGTTGATGTATAGTGACGAGTTCCACTCAACTTATTGTTCCTCTGTGCACGACCGATCCTTGCAGAATCCAGCCTGTTGATCTAGGGACCAATAGCTGTGAAACTTCATATCCTACAGAATGTCAGGGTCTGTGGAAATCAGTGGAACTGCTTCTGATCATAGCATTAATAAGTCTGGTTTATTGAGATTACCAGTTACTTCAAAATTAACGAAAGGCTTTTCAAGTAATTAACAAAGAGTATAGCTTCACGTCTTCCTCCTGATTCTCGACAATCAACGAATATAATTGTATGGAAAAATAAAATACGCTTGCAACCATGAAAAATATAAAACATTTGTATTCACTATAAAGTTTAAAATCTCATTTCTCTCAGAAAAACAAATGTACAATGGATAATATATCATGACATTTAATCGCGTCATTTGTTTGCGACTTTAGTAATCGTCTTACATACCTAGATAACCTTATTATTAGATAACTTCATGGCGTCTTTAGTTGTCTTGAATTTCTATAATATACTTTTTTTTAAACTGATATTATTTAATAATATAAATTGTCTGAGAATCTATGTTTGCACATTTAAATTTATTTGGTATTTCTTTATCTTTTTTTGAAGAGAAAAAGTAGATAACAATATACTGCAACATGACATTTGATATATATATCAGCTCATACATATTATCATGAATTAAATAAAGAAAAGTGAGGAAAACGAACTCACAGAACATTGGAAGAAACAATTAAAATGGTTAAGTACGTAAAATAAATTACAAGTTGTGAACGTTTTCCTTTCCTTTTTGTGCAGGTACTTAATTTCTGTACAGTTGCAGATCAGTGGTTAAGGCGTCCGATTTCAGCTTCACTTTCGGTTTGAACGACCTAGTGGTATCGATAGCCCTTATACCAGTAATGTGTTCGGAAGCCAACTACGCCAGTTCATATTAAATCGAATTCGAATTAAATAAATAAGATAAATACAATGGAGTAACAATTTGTTGGGGCCAATCCTTCAACTAATCTAACTTATTTTTTCTGAAAGTCACTAAATAATGTCCGATGCAATAATACTTCTGAATAATAATATTAATAAAACCAGTACAAGAGTTTTCAAAATTTGTTCAGAACACTGTTGAGAGTTTTAAAATCAGTGTTAAATGATTCTTCATGAATATGCACTTGTCGATTTCATACTATGGGTGCTCTCGAATAGTGAGCCAACAATATTTATGGATTTATATCTCAACTACTGAATTATGCACTAGGATATGGTTCATCTGAATGACATGACAAGGTTGTGTCGATATGAGTTAAACTGGAATGAGAAGATAACTTGATCTTTCAGTTTTAAGAATAATATCATCATCTATTATCATGCAACAAACGTTGCAAAACAAAGGTTTTGTTTAAGTTATATTTGTATTGTATTGTTATTACACTTATATTTATGCTGATTAATACCGTGATTTTCACATTGAATATATCTATTGCAGATGTCATTCTTTTTAGAACTAACTGTCAATTAATGGACATAACCTTATTTGGATTAGCACTACTAAGACTAGGATCAAATGAACCATAGAAAACTAGGAGACATTAGACAGTTAATTCCTTCTAGTATAAGCAATCTCAGTGGTCCATATTTACTCTCACACACAGTATAAAGAAATAACGTCACAACAGACTAAACTATTCGATTTGGACGGCTATTAAGGAAGTGATTACTGTGTTAAACAACTTTCACAATGGACTAAGATCAGCTGTAGAAATATGGGGGAGGAATATATATATTTAGTAATTATTTTTACTAGATATGTGCTTTCCAAATACCTAGTTATAGTTTTAAGAAGTTATAACGTAGTTTGCTATTCTAGTCAAGTAAGCAGGTAATAACTAGCCTCCAAAATCTAAACTAGAAGCTTCTCTATGTTCTCTTTATATTCAAAAAGCTGAAGCCTTTTCTATGGGTTACTAAACATCCATAAAACAGGTTTCACACTCAAACCGATAGTTGATTATACAAATTCACCAACGTGCAACCTTTTTAGATACCTAGCTAAGATTCTTAAACCATAAGAAAGTGAAACGAAATTTTGAATAAAAATTTCTAGTGAATCCAAAAACATCATCACTGCTATCTATACTGAAGAAGATGGATTAATAGAAGGTTTTGATGTTTGTTCTTCGTTCACCAATGTTCCTATTAGAAAAGATTTAGATATTGTGTATAATCCCGTAGATTCGGACACTGAACTAAAACAGTGATGTTCATCAGATCTCTTAGACGTTACTAAAGCTACGGATCTATGCTTACATCTAACCGTTTTCGAGGAAACTTGTACAAGCAAACATTTGTGGCTATGTGATCACCGTTTTCTCTAATTGTTGCTAATTCATGCATTCATTGGAAGTGAAATCTCAAAGTGTCCCCTTTCACCAAAAACCTGGTTGAGGTACGTAGATGACGTTCTTTTCACCATAAAACGAGATGGATTAAACGAACTGTTTAAAAAAGTCAGAAGTGTATCTGACAACATCAAATTCACTAAGGATATGGGATCCACTGACCGCAAATGACCTTTTCTGGACTGTTTGATTGAAAGGAAACGCGGTGATTGGTTAAAAACTTAATATATTCAGGAAGCCAACATATTCTGGGAAATTTATAGATTACAAGTCAACAAATGTCCACTCCTCCAAAGTGACAGTGGCCAAGTATTTGATAGACAGACTTCCAAAAACTCATCACTGAACTATGTGACAAAGAAACTGAAATGAATTTAGCCACCACCACTTTGATGATGAATAATTATTCTTGCGACTTTATAAAACGAATAGTCAAGAAGAAAGACCAAAAAGATAAGAAGAAAGATAAACTGAAAAGATGAATTAACACATTAGTGATCCCATATCGTAAAAGATCAGAAGGATCTTAAATCACCACAGTATAAGAGAATTACACTCAATAGAGTTTGGCCATACAATTGATTTCAGTGGTACATTAATCTTTCAAAAAGGTTTTACTTCTTACAAAGAATGGCTAACGGCTGAAGCCCTACACTTATGAGCGAATCCAGACAATACTAATAAGAGAGATGGAATACAATAAGTTGTCTATTAGGGAGACCCAGAAAACTCCTCGAAAAAAGCTCAGGAGTCCTGTACACTCTGGGGAACATTTTATTTGGGAAGATGAACAAGTGCCAACAGACTGGAAAAAATACCTTATCAAGATACTAAAGAAAGGAAAGCTCAGAAAAGTGTGAGAACTACAGAGGCATCACACTACTATCAGTACCAGGAAACGTCTTCAACAGCGTTGTTGAACTGAATGAGGAATTCAGTAGACACCAAACTTCAAGACCAATACACTGGATTCCATAAGGATCGATCGTGTACCGACTTAGACTTAATTAACTGTGTTTGATAAACTATATTTCATTCTTATTTATCACCAGTATTTTTTTCACTACGCAGCCATTTGTCCCTAACCCTTTGAGCATTTAATGCAATCCGTTTTAGAATGTCTCCACCTGCGTATAACAGATATCTACATCTGCAATATTTTATTTAGTCTCATATCTTGATATGCATATCAGCAAACTACACTTCAACTGACCAGGTTTACATTGTATCCCTACTTTTATGTGATGTGTGGGCGAGAATGACAATGATTGGTTGTCTCGATGAGTCAGACATTAGATAGAATGACAGGTGTTATATGTGTTATGTATTCCCTTATCTAGACTGTTTTATTGATCAACTGTTCCTTGTGTCGGATTTTGGTGTGGATATATATTGACGTTATAGTCAGGCTAATCTCGTGTTCTTGATCTGAGTTGTGTTGAAGTCCTGTAGAATAGACACTGGGTGTGAAATCTAGTGTAGATATTCGTCTAAGGTAAATTAGCGTCCCACATACGTGTAAAAAGTGAAAGGACTGTTATAACAAGAAACCCTAGCGTTGTAATCAGTATCCTTACGTATATAACATTATGATACATCTGGGATTATTTCTATGCTCCCAGTTATGCTAAAGTAGTCCATATTATTGTGCTAGGCCTCATGTAATTAAAGACAAAACTTCCTACACGACATTATGATAAATGTTACTTGAAACTTGACATTTTTTTCTTATTAAAAAAGGACAGGACGATCAAGCATTCTTAAGAAACCAACAACTACTGGAAAACAAAAACACTTCTGTAAGTTAGCTAGACCCTTAAAAGTTAAGTTGACTTATTGGTTTATACGGTTTCGGACGTGGAATCTATCAGCCAACAACATTAGATCCCGTGATGAAATAATTAGCTCTTGACAATTACTTAGATTTACTATCATCTCAAGAAAATAACTAATGATAAAGATAACGTGTTTTCTTTATAAAGAATAATTACTAAGTATATATATTCCTCCCCCATATTTCTACAGCTGATCTTAGTCCATTGTGAAAGTTGTTTAACACAGTAATCACTTCCTTAATAGCCGTCCAAATCGAATAGTTTAGTCTGTTGTGACGTTATTTCTTTATACTGTGTGTGAGAGTAAATATGGACCACTGAGATTGCTTATACTAGAAGGAATTAACTGTCTAATGTCTCCTAGTTTTCTATGGTTCATTTGATCCTAGTCTTAGTAGTGCTAATCCAAATAAGGTTATGTCCATTAATTGACAGTTAGTTCTAAAAAGAATGACATCTGCAATAGATATATTCAATGTGAAAATCACGGTATTAATCAGCATAAATATAAGTGTAATAACAATACAATACAAATATAACTTAAACAAAACCTTTGTTTTGCAACGTTTGTTGCATGATAATAGATGATGATATTATTCTTAAAACTGAAAGATCAAGTTATCTTCTCATTCCAGTTTAACTCATATCGACACAACCTTGTCATGTCATTCAGATGAACCATATCCTAGTGCATAATTCAGTAGTTGAGATATAAATCCATAAATATTGTTGGCTCACTATTCGAGAGCACCCATAGTATGAAATCGACAAGTGCATATTCATGAAGAATCATTTAACACTGATTTTAAAACTCTCAACAGTGTTCTGAACAAATTTTGAAAACTCTTGTACTGGTTTTATTAATATTATTATTCAGAAGTATTATTGCATCGGACATTATTTAGTGACTTTCAGAAAAAATAAGTTAGATTAGTTGAAGGATTGGCCCCAACAAATTGTTACTCCATTGTATTTATCTTATTTATTTAATTCGAATTCGATTTAATATGAACTGGCGTAGTTGGCTTCCGAACACATTACTGGTATAAGGGCTATCGATACCACTAGGTCGTTCAAACCGAAAGTGAAGCTGAAATCGGACGCCTTAACCACTGATCTACAACTGTACTACACTATTATGATCAATGGTAATAACATGAGCCGAATGATAACGATAATACGGATACGAATTTAATGCTACCATTATGTGCACTCAATAGACAAATATGTAACAACATTTCAATGATCCTCAATAATACTGACGGAATAAAATCTCTGCAAGAGCAATTTAAAAAACATGTTATTTAATTGTAAGAATGTGGTCCTTGCTTTGCCAATCCTCGCCTTTACATCTGCATCAGATTCTCTTTGTTGATCAATGATGCTTCCCAGGTACGTGAATGTTTCCACATCTTCCAGAATTTCCTCACCATGTGTGATTTGCTTGGCGTTCTCCGTGATGTATTCGAGGATCTTGCTTTTTCCTTTTTGTATGTTGAGGCACAAAGTATATGTGAAATAGCTATCATCAGCAAACACCAATATGCAAAAACAGTTCGACTCTATAAAAGAAACTAGATAGAAATAGGATTATAAAAAGAATGGTTCTACGAGATGAATACAGCAGAAAAAGAAGTGGAAACCTTTTGCAGTCGGGGACCAGGTAAAGTGTAGAGAATGGAAACACATCGTAGTAGGGGGGTTAGGATCATGGAAGCTGACCCCGAAGTGTGAAGGAGCGTACATTATCACGGAGAGGCAAGGCGCGGTTTACACGATCCGCCCCCAAATGCCCTGGTTCGGCCGAGAGTGGGAAGAGTCCGCTCTCCCTCTCGAAACGCTCTCACATGACCACGCGTATCAGGGAAGTCCTACTCACTACCTTCTCGTGGCACTACTGTTGTTTACGAAATTGAGAGGATGAAAAGCGAATGTCCGGCTCTTTAACCGGGTTGGTGGACACGGAAAGTCCACCTTGGGGAGTTGGAAAACCCTGATTCCAAACCAATGGTGCACATGGACTCCAGGATCCTGAGAGAACAAATAGCGTATGAACCAATGGCTTTTCACCGGCTACCACGTGACTGCATCTCCTTACGTTGCTCCACTGACTTGTGGATCAGACCTTTAGGTCAAAGGCTCGGGGTGTGGCCCCCTAAGAAAACCACGTGCTTCGGTTTGGGCACCCGGGCAGTATCACAGCCCACACACAAATGACATGAAATGACGCACTACACTAACTACACTGCTCTCGTTCCTAATAGAAGAAAGACAATTTACATTATTATTATTACCATTTTTATTATTATTATTATTATTACTATTATTTACTACGTCGCTTTTTCACTCCCTTTATTCCCAAATTGTGTATCCTTCCTTTCCAACTTATGCAGTAGCTCGCCCATGGTGGAAACTCTGTCCTATCTAAACGATCTCCAGTCACTGTCTGGTTGAAAGTGAATGCTTCCACCGATTACGAATACTGAAGCAGTCTTTCTGAAACCACGTACGCCGTTCAAGCTGGCTTCCTTCAACGTTCGCACACTAATGCAGATCGGACAACAGATAGGGCTGGCTATGTCTTTAGAAAGTCTTAATGTTGATGTTTGTTGTCTATCCGAGACCCGGATGCCAATCACTAACATCTCTCGACGTCTTGGACGATGGGCGGAATTTTTTGAAGGGCAGTTCAACTGGCCTGCTGCTCCGGCAACATTAACCAGTTTGTCCTGCCCCCCATGGCTGGTGACGACTGATCCACCAAACGAGGCGGAAGTCCGCAAGGAACTCCAACTCTTGAAACGCTACAAATCACAGGGCCCAGATGACTTACCTCCGGCTCTTTTTAAAGATGGTGGTGACTTTCTGGCTAAGGAACTGACTGTGTTGTTTACAAAGGTCTGGCAGCTAGAAAGTGTTCCAACATCATGGAATGAGTCGATAGTCGTCCCTATCTTTAAAAAGGGTTCACGTTGTTCCTGTAACAACTATCGGGGGATAAGTCTACTTCCGATTGCGTCCAAACTATTGGCTTCTGTCATTCTTCGTAGGTTGTTTAAAACCCGAGAACGATTGACTCGCGAGGAGCAGGCTGGTTTTCGTTCTGGTCGAGGATGCATTGATCATATCTCCACCCTCCGCCAAATGTTAGAGCACCGCCATACTTATCGCAGGCCAACAATCGTAGTGTTTCTTGATGTCAGGGCTGCCTTCGATTCGTTGGACAGGACTGTTCTCTGGGATTGTCTATTGAAGAAGGGTGTGCCTGAGAAGTTCATTAACATCTTAAAGGCCCCGTATACAAACACCTCAGGCAGAGTGAGGGCATACAACCACCTTTCTCCCTTGTTCCATTCAAGCAGTGGGGTTAGGCAGGGTTGCCCAATCTCATCATTCCTCTTCAACTTTGCCATCGACGACATTCTGGAAACAGCTCTGATGGATGTAAGTAATGGCGGTGTGGATCTGCTGCCTGGAGAAAGACTTCTCGACCTTGAGCATGCGGATGATATTGTCTTACTGTGCGATAATGCCCAAGGCACGCAACCTGCACTTAATCAGTTGGCAATCAGTGTCCACAGGTACGGCATGTGCTTTGCACCCTCCAAGTGCAAAGTACTCCTACAAGACTGGCAGGATTCTAATCCTGTACTCACCCTGGATGGTGAGCAGACTGAAGTAGTTGAGAAGTTCGTGTATCTAGGTAGCTAAATAAGTGCTGGTGGTGGCGTGAGTGATGAGATCGATGCACATATAACGAAAGCCAGAGCGGCTTATGCCAATCTGGGCCATCTTTGGCGCCTTCGTGATGTTAGTCTGGCTGTAAAAGGTCGGATCTACAACGCGTCGGTGAGAGCAGTTTTGCTCTATGCTTGTGAAACCTGGCCTCTTCGAGTTGAGGATGTTAAACGACTCTCTGTGTTCGATCGTCGTTGTCTCCGAAGGATTGCTGACATCCAGTGGCAACACCATGTTAGTAATGCAGAGGTTCGGCATTGTGTGTTCGGGCGCAGAGACGATAATTCGATTGGTGTCACCATCTTGAAACATCGACTTCGGTGGCTTGGACATGTTCTACGAATGTCGTCCCAGAGACTTCCACGTCGTGCATTATTTGCCGACGCTGGGACTGGTCGGAAAAAGCGGAGAGGAGGTCAGTGTATGACATGGTGTCGTGGCATGAAAAAGAACTGCAAAGGGCTGGCTTCTGTTGGCCCTTCACGACTCCCTGGCTGGGGTCCGAGAGATGGTGCAACACAGTGGCTGGAGACGTTATCAGATATGGCTCAGAATAGAAGCCAGTGGCGATCGTGATGTAACCTTCTTTTACTTTCTTTACAAAGAGTGGTTCTAACTTTCTTAACTGAAAGAGTCTTCCGGTTGTATATTTCAGTTCCCCCATCGTTACTCTTCTCTTATTTTCATCTTTTTTTCTTCCTTTATGTATACGCATCTTCCCTCTTTCTCCTCCTATCCTCATTATTTTGTGTGGCGCATATGTATCTGGTGCCCCCTTGTACCAATATGTATGTTTAAATAAATAAACAAAATGAACTTTAACATCATATATTTCTTCCATACATAGTGTCATTATTGTATGGATCTTCGTTAGTATGATATGAAGTAGGTGCATTGGTTTTAAATAGTTGTAACTATTATTTCCATGGTGTAAGCAGACAAAGAAAATCATTAATAAATGAATGCCTGTTATTTTTTCATGCTTAAATCAAATTCGACGGTGGGAAAAAATGAATTTTATGAAACTAATTGATAAACTGACTCAAAAAAGTGAAAATTTTTATCATTTAACCATCATTTATTCGATGTTAAACTATAATATTAAACAATTCGCATAAAAGGGACAAAATACTCATTTTCAGCACACGTATCATGTAATTCTGAAAACTTTGTTACAAAAAACATCTATTCAGCTGAAATATGAAGTAAATATATGGGTAATAAATAAAGATGAATAATGTTGCAGTAAGCAATACAGTTACCATAACATTGAAAGGAAAAATAAGGAAATAAAGAATGGGGTAAATAGGAATATAATTATTCATTGATTATTATATCTCTCTTTAATACATTTTTCACTTTGACCTCTTCAGGTGGTTTTGTTGTGGTTTTTGTACATAATAATTGGACAATATTAGCATCACTACCAGTAGCAGTACTAGTATTGCTACTACTCGTGGCGAAATCAATAGTGGAAACATCACTAGTTGACTTTACTTTCGATTTGCTTCTCTTGTTAGATGGTGCTAGAACATCACATGCATGTTTAAGTGAATACAATGGACGAAATGACTCAAAGAAACCACAATCTTCAAAATAATTAGGAAATATCCAAAAACTGTATTGGCCTAAAGTAGATAACCAGACAAGCAAATAAAAACAGAAACGCAATAATCCTACGAAAAGTAAAAGACCTAGAAGTCCTGAAGCAGTTATAGTCAAATAATATGCACATTGGCGTAATTCTGATGGCCAGATAGGAAATAAACAGCATAGTATAATACCAATAATTAAAGCTGCACCAGCCAACCATGTAAAAAGTCCCGGTGGTGGTTCGTAGATCCAAACATAAAATGTGTGTGGATCATCCAGTACAAATTTTTGTTCGTCGACGATTTCTAGTCGCATGGGTTTCTTATTGGGAGATTTCATTGTGAATTCGTTAATACTGGAGGAGATAGATGATAAAATGCCAAATTTGGGTGATTTAGAATCAGGATCTTGAGAACTCAACTATTATTGAAAGGGAAACAAAAAGGATACTTTATTTGACAATAGCATGTGAGATTTTGAATAGTAATTTAATCACTTTGTGTCATCAAACATCCTGAAAACGCAAACTTTTAATGCACAAAATACTAGATAAATGAACTGAGATTGTGTGCTTGCATTTAATAGTGTATTGTACATGTTAATTGTTATATCTAGAGCTTTGATTCTTGCTATGCCGCGTACTACTAGACTACTTGAACGATCGAACCCGCAACGTCGCAAGAGAGAAGACAGAAGACTAGTAAGTGGGAATTTTATTCCCCAAACAGTGTCAAATGTAGTACAAAAATCTCATGTATTTATAGTTTTCTGGCTGAAAGTAAATCATTTCGGACAACCAATAGGCACATAAGGGGTCCTTCTTATTCGTCCAATAGGGAAGCTACACGTCGACATTCTAGAATGTTCCCCTAGTGGTGATTGGATGGAATGTCTTCGGCTCTTTCTGGGCTTCTTGAGTTTGTCAACGAGCCATCCTTAAATTAATGTACGCTTAGTAACTGTTTGGCTTAACTCGCTGTGTTAATTGGGGGCAAGTGTAAAATGGAAATACCATGATAACAAGATCAAAGCACCACATTAATTCACGGACAGTTTGGTAGCTGGGTTGTTGTATTCTTCCGTAGAATTTTACAGTTTATAAATCTAGATAAAGTGGTTGCAATTTACATAAATTATTTCCGTTCAAGAAATCTTCAGTCAGCGACTATCATACACATAAACAACCTTAAACTCAATAAATTTATATCATTTCAGAACTTTTATTGTCTTTGTCTTACCCACTTACTTGAGATTCATGAAGTAAACAAAGTTAAGAAGTAGACACTTAATACGAATTATTTTGAAATTTGCCAAAATGGCGTAGATGCATTTCTTGATTATCTATAAATGGGCATAACTGCACTCGATATACTTTTATCTTCCGTACAAACTATCTGTTTTCATTGATTCTCCCTTCGGATACAATTTGCGGAAAGTGTGGCAATTTGAACAATTGTACTTCTGTCTCAAATGCTATAGTAGAACGTAGTCAGTATTGTTCACTTTCCAGTGATATAAGTAGCAACAGGTATTTGAACAAATAAGGAACTATATTCCTGGTTAATGCACTCCTATATGCAATCAAAAACAACTTATAAGATATGACCACGAAAGGTTACAACACGCCAGCATAGCTAATATAGAATTTATTTGATAAAAGGAAATGTAGAGTTTGTGTACGTGGTGATGATGCCGTGATGACTTATTTCAATAACAGATAGTTGGATATAAAGCCTAGGACTCATCTGAAATATGTGCCGGTTCGCATCACTAAAGTTCATATATGTACCAAGAGAAATTGACAAGCGGAAAGATGATGATAACACTAGTTAGTGGATAAAACAAGGATTGGAAATAAGGGTTTTAGAATAACACGACCTTTAAAATGGAAAAAAGACACACGATAAATGGATGTATTCCCACCACTGTAACCGGCTATGAACTACATAAGGAAATTTTAAGTAAATCCAGGTACCTACATTTTCATCTGAAGTCGCATCGACAACATTTTTACTGGAGACAATCTTTCCATCAGTAAGTTTTTTCAGCTTAGGCTTCAATGATTTCGCATCTTCTCGGTGTTTGGTGGGCTTTTTCTTGACACGAACTGCACTAAAATAAAGACTATGAGAAATTCACGTGTTTAGATACCGCTGAAACATTTGCTTCTGAAACAAAGTTGTCATGAAATTAACTGCTGTAGTTTGACTTGTAAAAAGAGTTGGTTTCGCATCGTCATTTGATCTAGCCCAATGGGAATTCATCAGTAACTCTACGGCTTCCATTGCTACGAATATGCGAACAATCATTCCCGAGAGACGCCCTTCTTTAGATGGTAGCTTTTTATGTAAGTAATTCGCAACATCGATTTCTTCTAGTGTAGGCTTCAGTGGGTTTTCATCGAGTTTAACACCAGCTAATCGCTGCTTTCGTTTCTTTTCAGACATATTCAAAATACAATCTGCAAGTAAAGAAAGAGTTCTGTTTATCAGTCTTGGTTACCGTACCATGATAATGAAAAACAGTTTTATTGGATAAAAACCAATTAACACCCTCACTGATGCAAACACATCCTTACAAATACCAAATACAAACATAATATAAATTTTGTTCTTATTTGATTCAAGTACTAAGTGTCCTGTGTACCTTGAAATGAACAAATAACTGAACACTGATCTAGATTAAGTCGCATCATTCTCACTGGCGTATAATCAAAATATTATTGTAGATGCGACTCAGTGACAAAGTGCCAATTCATAAACACGGCTCTGAGTCACACTTAACGTGAGTGAAAGATATCAGTTTCCTTAAATTGATGTAACGTAGGGTTCAAGCATACGAATATCGGCTGGAAGTCCTGATTGAGTCGTCCGACTAAGTAAGTCAGTCATCATTAACTTACGACTTGGTACGTGTCAATCAGTACAAGTCACCACATTTCACATCAGTCAGTCGCAACGCAGAATCTCGTACGTATGTCCATCGGTTCAAGTTGTTATAACCCATTAGCACAGAGATGAAATTGTCGGGTCAAATCCCTGCCATGTTTCCAGAGATTAAGAGATTGCCTAAAATCGGCGAATGGAACGAAGGGTCAGCGACACAATGACAAGATAAGCTAAACTATTCCGATGCGTCCCAGCCCTGCTAACTGGGGGGAAAAGACCCGGTTCAGATGAGGTTAATGTATGTTCCACAACACCGAGAAGCACGACCAACAACAAGTAAACAACTCAAGCGTATATATACAGCATGAAAATAAAGTTGTTAGATGATTTTTGTATATTGATTAACATCGCAATGCTTTCATAGACTAATGCAGTGCCCTATTCTCAACCCAGAAAATTGCCTACTCAATGGTCCTAAAATACAACATCAATACCTCGAAGTCACCTATGGTCGAATACTAGTTACCTATGAATATCCTCTATTCTTAATGTCCTTGTTTCACACCCGTAAATTAGAACGGAGCAAACTGCTGCTTCGTTAACTTGCTGTTTGGTTTGCAGACGGATATCTCACCCACGCCACAAGTGACGCAAGTAGATAAAAGCCAATTGAGCCTTATAAATCAGTGCCGAGATTTCTTCAGACAGTTGGTCAGTCACAACGTAAAACTTCGTACGTACGTACATCAGTTCGAGTTGCCATACCACATTAGCACAGAGATGCAGTTGTCGATTCAAATCCCATAGTGATAGAAGTAGTAAGAGTATAAGCATTATGTGAAAGATTAAGGTTTGAAGATGCTATTCAAGGAGTATAATCTAGTGAAATAAATTTGGAAAAGGAAAAAAGATAGAGACATGAAGAATTCAGATTAGATTTTGGCAGAACACGAAGAGTGGATGCACCTTCGCCAATGCAAACGATTTTGGGCCGTGCCATTCAAAGTCTCTAACCATCGATTGCTATTATCTCGCGAATCCCAACCAGGTAGTCTACACCTGCCAGCGTGACTCAGTCAAATGGTCAGTGACTTCATGGATTTGTGCCACGTTTTGGTCTGGCCGCCCCTAGCTTTCTTCCAACCTACTCCTACACCATAAAACATTGCACGTCGGGTTAGTCGGTGGTTGGACATACGTAACACGTGTCCCAGCCATCTCAACTGATGAAGTTTCACTACTTCATCAATCGATTTGCCATCCTTACCTAGTACCCGTTTCCTAACAACTGAATTACTTACCCGGTGGTCCCAGGATATACGAGCAATGCTTCGAAGACCCCTATGATCGAATACTAGTAGCCTACGAATATCCTCTACTCTTACCGGCCATGTTTCACTGCCATAAAGTAGGACGGAACGAACTGCTGCACAGTAAACCCGTCCCTTGGTTGCTAGACGGATATCTCGCCTACTCCATAAATAACGCAAGTTGGTGAAAGCTAGACGAGCCTTCTGTATCCGTGCTCAGATTTTGTCACACATCAAACCACAAAGGCTGATGAGACTCCCAAGAAAAGTGAAGCGGTCAACACGCTCAACTACTTCACTCCCTATCATTAGTTCAGGTGTTGATGCAACCCAATCCTGAAGTAACATTTTGCATTTTGAGGGGGGAAATCGCACACCGAACATGCCCGCATAGTTGCTTACAGTGGTCAGAAGACTCTGCATTTTGTCAGTGTTCATCAAATAGAACTATATCATCGGCATATTCTAAGTCAACAAGTGAATCTCCAGGTAAAAGTTCAACTCCTGGAAATTGTTATCTCTAAAAGCACGTCAACGACAAAGTTAAACAAGAATGGAGAGAGTGGACAGCCCTGACGAACACCACTTGAGGTAATCAATTCCCATGACCGTTCGCCATAGGCTCTAATTCGACCAGTTGTGTTCGAGTAGAGAGCCTCTATGAGGTTAATGTACTTTTTTGGTACTCCTTTCAGTGACAAACACTGCCATAGAACCTTACGATCAACAGAGCCAAATGTCGCCCTAAGGTCGAGAAATACTACTATTGTGGGACGTCTGAAAGTGTGTTTATGTTCTAGAACCTGACGTAGTGTGAATATCTGGTCTATACAACCACGTCCAGGTCGGAAACCAGCCTGGTTTTCTCTAGTCTGTTCTTTATGAGCTTTAGTTAGGCGTCGAAGTATTACTGAAGTTGATATTTTAGACACTATATTAGTCAAACTGATTCCTCTATGGTTGTCACAAGAGGACTTTTGTCCTTTCTAGCACAATCAGTTATTGAGACCAGTCACATGGGATTACGTCCAGTTCTCAGATTCTACCTACGACCTCAGTCAATCTCGCTGCTAGTACAGGACCGTCATCCTTAAAAATCTCGGGGTAAACCTGTCAGGGCCTGCTGCTCTCCCACGCCTCATATTTTCAATAGCTTGTTTAACCTCGTAGACTTACATTGACTTACCATTCAGGTCGACTGGGGATCGTGGGAAACCGAAGTGTGGCTGAAGGCCAGTTGAACTGATCCCTAAAATGATCTGCCCATCGATCCAATCTACTGGATTGAGAATGAATGATTTGGCCATCTTTTTCCAAGATAGTTTCGTTGACAGTCGGGTTTCTAATACCGGTTTCTTTAACAAGTCTGAACAGTTGTTTGCTGTTGCCTATTGCCGCTGCCTTTTCCATCTCTCTTGCTTTCGCTACCCACCACTGTTCGCGATCATTGCGTAGGCTTCTTGTTCGCCAGCGCCTAAGCTGACTTCGCTCTTCGTCATGTTCAGAGCCAGATGGGATGAGTTTTCGAGCATCTATCAGTGTAGTAAATACTGTTGAGATCCAGTGTCTTCCTAACTTTATGGTTTACCGTACTAACAGATATCACTGCTGTTTCCACAGCTTTTCGGCTGTCATTCCACGCTGCCTCGGGGTGGGCACAACTTACATCGCTGCCTAACTGTTTTTCTAGTTGTTCCTGAAATATATTCTTAGCTTGCCTATCATTAAGTAGAACCCTAAGAGGTTTCCCTGCTGTGTCTTTCCTGCGTCCAGTCAGACGCAGACAAATACGTGCTCGCACTAGAGCATGATCTGAATTTAAACATGTGCTCCAGAGTGAGCGACAGTCTTCTACCGAGCCCCTCCATCGGTGGCTGATAGCGATGTGATCTAGCTGGCTCAAACGTTGGGACGAATTCGGGGATCGCCATGTCAAAAGATGTTTTTCCTTGTGCTTAAAGTTAGTATTTGCAAGAAACAGGCGGTTATCTGAGCATAGCTGCAACAGACGATCGCCATTATCTGTTCTTTTAGCCACAACACCATATGATCCACTCAGGTGTCTTTCCCTTTCGCTTAGTTTACCTACTTAAGCATTAAAGTCACCTGTCACTATTACTACATCAGAGCGCCTAACTTTTCGGAGAACGTCAGAAAGTTTTCTGTAGAACTCATCTTTTATATCATCTGAGCTGCAGTCAGTGGGAGAGTAGGCAGAGATGACGAAGAGGCATCGACGAGTTTCCCTATCTTTCCGAGTCCTTACTGATCCGTTTAGTCGGACAGCGCATAGACGACTGTCTACTGGGATCCAGTCTAAAAGAGATAGTTCTGCCCTAGGACTCAATGCTATACCTACTCCAGCGAGGCCACAGGAAGCAGCATCAGGGCTTTCAGATACACGAAGCGTGAACCGAGATGGTTCTTTATTTTGAAATAGTGAGGTCAAATGAATGACACGACTTGATCCTGTATGCGCGTTTCGGAGACGCAGCATACATCGATGGTGCGAGATTCTAAAGTCCTAGATAAGGAGGCCTGTTGTCCAATTTGGCACAATTTTCGAACGTTAAAAGTTCCTGCATGTAGTTTAGAGCGTGGTTTCAGGAGACCAGGAATAACGCTGAGTGTACTCGAATTGTTTGCCCTAACGGTGCGAGGTGATAAAAGGACGTGAGAAGGGTTAGTCGTGGAGATAAGAGAGTTATTATGAGGTGTAGGAAGGATTTGAATGTGACCAACTTGGTCTCGTGTGTTGTTACGGGTATGAGGGCTACTCGGCTGCCCACACCGTGGAAGGATATTTCTTGAGGGACCTGAAAAGGAAGTTGGATTAGTGTTGGTCTTAACGACGTAGGAATGTGACCGCAGTGCCCAAGGTACAACTGCTTGAGGCCGGTCACGCACGGCCTTTTTGTGGGGGATTTTTGACGTGTTAGCTCCGTTCTTCAAAGGACTTTGCCGCCGGAGACGGAAATCCGTGGGATAAGACGAGGTGTGCATTTTTAGGGTCGACCTTTTTAATCCCACCCCTCCTTGTGGGAAGGCAGCATAGCTTTTATGCTGGCTGTCTGAAGGAAACACCTTACTGCCGTTACACCTCTGTACAGTCGGCAGTACGACTTCGCCTTCGGACCTTGGGATTGCTGCTTTTAGTCTTGCCGCTCTTCAACCGACCTGTCTGGCATGGTAGGACCTTGAGGAACGATTGTTCCAGCCAGTATAGCTCGATTGGTTCATCCCGATAGGCAAGCCCGACCACCACATCAAGGTAGCAGCAACGGTCGGGCGGATCATTGGGACTGTTGATACTCTCGTGATAAGTGAAGCGGTTGGTGCGTTCAACCACTTCACTCCCCATCATTAATTTAGGCGCTGATGCAAGACAATTCTGAAGCAACAATTTGCATTCGGGAGGAGGGTAACCGCATCCCAAACATGGTTGCATTTTTGCTTAAGGTAGTTAGAAGACTGTATTCTGTCGTTTTTACCGAACAGAATTATATCGTCTGCGTATTCGAAGTCAACAAATGAATCTTCTGGTAGATCAACCCTTGAAAAGTAAGACTGTGAGTGTTATCTCTACGAGCATGTCTATGACAAGGTTAAAAAATGAAAAAAGCGAACAAACTTGACGAACAGCACTTGGAGTAACTAATTCCTCCACTTTAAGGTCAAGGAATACAATAGAGTCGGACCTCGAGAAGTACGTCTATTGTCCAAAACGTGCAGAAAGGTGAATATTTGATCTATACATCTACTCCCAGGTCTGGAACCAGCCCAGATTATTGGTGGTTTTAGAGACCAAGGAGCCTGACCACAAAGCTCAAGGGACAACTGTTTGCAGCCGGTCTCGAACGGCTTTTTTATGGGAAGCTTTTGATCTTTGACAGCCAGAGACAGAAATTCGTAGGGTAAGGTGAGGTCTGAGAGTTTAAGGGTCGATTTTTTCTAACCCTTGGCTGGTATGGTGGGACCTAAAGGAACACTTATTCAAGCCAATATAGCTTGGCTGAGTGATCACAATGGGCAAGCTCGGCCACGATGCCAAGGTAGGAGCTACGGTCGGGACATTTCACGTCAATACGGGGAAAGAGAACAAAAGAAGTGTAAGATGGAATTAATAGAAACGTAAACATGAAATATGCTGTTCCAATGAAAGCTAATGATGATATCTAACCCAAAATTTAGGGGGAAACGCACAAATAATGATCTATCGAGACTGATTTGTGCCAAGTCACCTGTCTTAAATCCCTGATTATGAGTGTTATGTGAACTTCAATCAGTAGGTCGTCACTTGTTGATTTGGGTTAGGCCAGCAGTTGATGTTATTTCTTGAATTGGATACTCCAAGCTTTCTTCCAGCCTACTTTTGTGTCAAACATCAGAATGGCTGATGGTTAAGCAATCGTAACACGCGCTAACCAAAAAAAGAAATATGTACTCGGCTGGAGTGGTTTGAAGGCTACTGATCTCATCTCGTTACCCAAAAAGAGATGGCAGAAGCGAGTTTGGACTGAAAGCCCAGTGGATAAAGGTCATGTTCTATTATACCAATAAGAACCGTGGCTCTGACTTAATGTAACCCCGTCAGTAGCCGCTCTAGGGTTACTGCACATACTAAGCCCAGATGAAGGAGGAGACTTACCAACCTCACATCATAGAAAGGACCTCACCGGAAAAGATCGTTTAAACCATTTAAACTCTGCATAGATAGTCAAAGGGTCTTTATATACAGGATGATGATTAATGACGACTCATGGTAGAGGCTGAGATTCTTCGGAAATCACGAGGCCGATACCCATTATGGAAACCAGAGCAACAATTAATATAAGCACGTGGACAATCATTCAAATAGTGGAGGAAATGGCAAGATACAATTTGACCGTGTTTGGAATAACTGAAACCCATTGGACACAATCTGAACAAAAAGAACGGTACCAAGGAAGATGTTGCTGTATTCTGGTCATGAAGAAGAAAATGCCCCAAATGCTCAAGTTGTAATGATGCTGTCAAAAGAAGGATGAGAAGTGCTTACGGGATGGGAAACCTACGGTTTCAGGATCATCGAGGCATCCTTGAAATAGAGAAGGAAAAGACTGCAGAGAATTGTATTCGATGCTATGCGCTCACAAATGATGGCAGAGAAGATGATAAAGACCAGTTTGGTACAAGGCTGCAGTTCATCCTAGATAGATGCCTAGGAACACACCTAACCGTCCTTGTAGGGGACCTAAAAGCTAATGTCGGGACCTGCAAAACCGATTGAGAACACACACTATGGCGACATGGAGTGGGAGAATGAAGCGAGAATGGCGAGGGACTGTTAGATCTCTGTACTTTCGACAACATGATCAGAAGCGGTAGCACTTTTCCCCACAAACGCATCCATAAACCTACACGGGTTTCACCAGAGGACACTATGGGAAACCAGATTGGGCACATATACATACATAAAACATTCGAGATATTCAATGAAGATATAAGAACAAGGAGAGCAGCTGACATAGCTTCAGATCACCACTTAGTGGTGACCAAGCAAACTGAAGCTAAAAAAGCATTGGACAAGCAGCACCCCAAAAGTTTGGTACAGCCTTCATTGAAAATGATAACAAGTTCAATAAGCTCAGGATAGATCTCAGAAAAAGGTTCTAAGCCTTACAAGATCTACTGGGAGAGAAAACCACTATGGAGAACAACTGGAAATGGATTAAAGAAGCAATAACTTCGACATACCAAGAGGTGGTGGGTCCCAAGAAGCACCAGGAGAAAGGGTCTCAGTAAGCAGCCTAGCTAGGATTCAAGAAAGAAGAAACAAGTAGACACCAATCAACAACAGAAGAGAAAGTCGAGACAAGCCAAATATACAGTAGTAAACAAATGAGTGAAGAGGAGTACTAGGGCTGACAAGCAGAAATGTACAAATGACCTGGTAACTACAGTATAATAAGTCGCAAGAGGAAAAAGTACTGAAGAACTATGTGACACAACCAAAAAAACATGCAGCGAAATATAGACTAGAGAGTGTTCTCCGTGTTTAAAGTCAGAAAGTGAATTTGTTTGTATGAGTTCAACCCCTAAGAAGATAAAAGTGTAATGTCTAGAATGAGGTCTATGATGAGGTTAAATGAAAATGGAATAGTGGGTGGTTCTGACGAACACAACCTGGGGTTGATGATCTAATGGCCTCCAAATGCCCTGGTACAGCCGAGTGGGGAGGGCCCACCCTTTTTCTTGAAATGCTCTCACATGGCCACGCGTATATAGCTTCTGCCAGGGAAGTCCTACTCACTGCCTTCTCGTGGCATTACTGTTGTTTACGAAATTGAGAGGATGAAAAGCGAATGTCCGGCTCTTTAACCGGGTTGGTGGACACGGAAAGTCCACCTAGGGGAGTTGGAAAACCCTGATTTCAAACCAATGGTGCACATGGGCTCCAGTATCCTGATGGAACAAATGGCGAATGAACCTGTTGTTGGTCACCGGCTACCATGGGACTGCATCTCCTCACGATGCTTCAATGCCTTGTGGATCAGACCTTTAGGTCGAAGGCTCGGGGTGTGGCCCCTTAAAAAATCAACTGCTTCGGTCTGGGTACCCGGGCAGTATTATAGCCCTCACACAATTAAATGAAAGGACAATTTTTTTGTGTGGCGCATACATATCTGGTGCCCCCTTGTACCAATATTTGTGTTCAAACAAATAAATAAATGACGACTTAATGACACTTCATCATAAGCTCTAACTCGATAAGTAGTGTTTGAGCAGATAGCTTATGAAAAACTGATGCACTTCTTTGGTACATCTCTCAACGACAGACATTGACAGACAACCTCTCGGTTTATAAAAGCAAATGCTGTTTTACCGAGGATGAAACTATACTGGGGCAATGTGAAGTGTATTTGTTTGCTAAAACCCGACGAAGGGTAAATGTTTGGTAAGAGAACCCACTTCAATTTTCGAAACCAAACTAGACTTATCGAGTCTGTTCTTAATGCGCTCTAGTTAAGCGTCGGATGATTATAGAGGCTAGTATTTTGCATACTATATTAATCGAACTGATTCTTCCATAGTCGTAAGTAGGTATGACTTTTGTTATAAAATGGACCGACAGAGATCAGTTAGGTGTGTTATGACTGGTCGTCGCTTATCACTTATACTTGCAAAGCGAGGAACCACTGCAATTCCTACAACGCGGAGTAAGAACATCAGACCTGATACAAGTGAAGATTCATTAACCCAAAACACGACGACGACCCTAGTCGGAAATATACTCGTTTATATATTGACTGTAAACCCATTTTCATTATTAATTAGGATGGGCGAGAAATACTGAGAGACATAACAAATCACATGCTACATGTCATGCTGATCATAGTTCATGTTAAGTTAATGGAAGAATATCGTATCCAGGATATACGACATATAAATTAATGTTATACAGAATAAAATATCATACAGAAAAGTACTACACTACATTGAATTAAAACGGAAATAATGTTGAACAATAATTAGCTGGATGTACCTGCATCCCACAGTTGATGCTCACTCCAGACAGTTTGACATAGAGACCTCTAAAATTGACTCAACGAACTACTCAAGTATACCACATTGCCACCATGCCGTTGTTGGAGAGGTTTGGTAGACTGTCACTCATTCTAGAGCACTTGTTTAGACTCATCACGCTCTAGTTCGAGCGCGAGCATCTTACTGGACGTAGAAAAGCTACAGCAAGAAGACCCCTAAGAGCTCAAGTTAATTATCAAAAAGTTAATATGTTTAAAAAAACTAGAGAAGCAGTTAGTCAACTATTAAAGCCACATCCAATCCAAAGTGGCTTTGAGTGATATCTAAAAAGCCGTGACAACAGCAGTGATATCCACTAATAACTTAAACCAAAATAAGCAAAGATGGATGGTGGCAATCAGTAGAATCCACGACGCGTATTTCGTCCTATTTGGGACTTGTCAGCCGGTACTTAGTAGCCAAGTGGATAGTGTGATGGCGTTTGAAGTTGATCCTTGCTATAAATAAAGGGTTACCTGAGGATAAATGCAACAACCAGTTGTCAATATCTGTTCGTTGAGCTGGGACACTGTGAAACCCACACAAATGTGTCTTTCGGTTTGATTTACATTACCTGGTTAGCCATTGAAGTTGTCTGCTTGATTACCAAATTTGAGCGTTCAAACTTTCAAGTGAGGGTGGAAAACTTTGTGCAAAATATTTTAGTTCGTCCGGGTTGCATTCAGTGAGAGCATTGGGAGAGACAACGATGAGGTAAAGGCATGTATCCCTATCTTTCCGAATTTTCATTGTTCTGGAGAGAGGATGGGATTTTCCAGGACACCCATAATCGGTAGCCTATGCCCCAAGAGCAGTAGAAGTCTTAACTTCTGATTTGATATAGGGAGTTTAAAGAGCAGGCATCTAACGTAAAAATAATATGCAACTCTATAATAACCTAGATTATAGTTAATGAGACGATTTAAACTTAAATTTACGCACAATGGAAGTGAGGGAAATCAAGAAAGACAAGAGACAATGACTATGTGACTACATGGATTACTCATTATAATGCAAGCAGTTTATGAACCATTGAAGTCAACGTCAAATCAGTACACAATGAAAATCAGCTACATGGATATGTCAGTACAGCGGTATGTCCCCAGCCTGAGAGCTCTGAATGTGCTGAAGGAGCACGCAGGAGAGCCCAGTTGAAGGGAAGCTTGGGAAAACGATCAAGAAGAAAGATCTAGAACGCGAGCAAACGAGTTAATAACCATATAAAACAAACTTAAATTTGACCAGGAAAGCAATCAATAACAATTATTAATACCCTAGCTGTGATTAAAACAACTCAACAGTCACTACTAGAAGTGCTAGGATGAGGTTTGGAACCCTTTGCAACGGTAGAATACAAGTTGTAACGTACTGACTAGAACACGCGCTTTCTCATAAAAACGTTGGGAGATATATTTAAATGGTTCAAATGGTTGTGGACGGAATAGAAGCTTTCGCTTAACGGGCTTCCGTGTCTAGTAGCAGTGGATCACCATTACCTCCAGGCAAACACCTAGGTATATGAACGATAATAGAGGAAAAAAAAGAATTTGGTGAATCATAATAATATGTTATCCTTAGTCCTTAAGAATAAGTCAAGTTTCCTCTTAAAGGACTCCTAGAAAGTCGCTCGGACCAGATCAGTCGGCAGAGAATTCCAGCACTTGACAAATCTTACGGAGTAGAAGTGGTGTCTGCAGTCTGTTCTGCTATGTTGGGTCTCCAATTTCTGGGTGTTACCTCTTAGGTTAGTGTTATGACTAAGCTTAAGAAGATGTTTAAGGGGATGACCAGAAGTATTAAGGATGCTGTAAGTCATAAGAAGGTCACCTCTAAGACGCCTGTACTCTAACGGGTAAAGGTTAAGTGATTGGAGGCGCTCTTCATAAGGTTTGAATTTGGGTCCCCGAACTGATTTCGTGGCTCGACGTTGAATACATTCCAGAGTGTCCTTATCCTTCTGAAGGGAGGGAAGAAACGCCATGTTTCCGTACTGTAAATGGGGATGAATAAAACTGTTGAAGATTATGTGGAAGGTTCTACCGTCAAACTGGTCAAAAATGCGCTTCAATGTTACCAGTGAAAGGTTTGCTTGAAAGGCGTTTTTGTCACAGTTAGCGTACGATTTCAAGTCGTAAGGTACCAACACTCCTAAATCTTATACGACTTGGGAAACTTCTAAAGAGGAGTTTCCTTAGTTGTATCTATAGTCTGCAACATGTCTCAGATGGACTACTTTGTACTTTGAAGTGTTGAAGGTAAGTCCGTTGTCGTCTGCCAAACTTTGAAGTCGAGTCAGATCCTCCTGAAGTGCTAGTTTCTCCCTCCAAAGTTTCACATCATCAGCAAAAAGCAATAAGTCAGATGAAACTTGTTGAGGAAGATCGTTAATGTAAATCAAGTAGAAAAGAGGTCCTAGTATTGGGCCCTGGGGGACCCCAGTAGGACATTCCATAACCTGAGAGAGATAAGTTAACCCTGACCTTAAAATGTCGGTTTTCTAAATATGAAGCGAGCCAGTCAATCAGAGAGGGTTTGATACCCAATCGTCTAAGCTTCTTGATAAGACATACGTGGTTGACCCTGTCAAAAGCTTTTGAGAAATCCAGGTAGATAACGTCAACCTTGCCCTTGTGATCAAGGATGGTTGTCCATCTATCCACCGCAGTCAGCAGGTTGGTAATACAAGAATGACCTTTTCTGAAACCATGCTGTTGGGGTGAGAAGAACTTTAGGGATAATAAGTATTCGTGTATACTGTCGTATGTTAGAGACCCCATAATTTTGGAAGGTATGAAGAGAAGGGCCACTGGTCGGTAGCTTGAGGGTTCACTGCGTCGACCTCCTTTGAAAATTGGTGTGATGTGAGCCAGCTTCCAAATTTCCGGCAGTTTGCTTCGAATTAGCGAGTGTGCAAACATCACGCTAAGTGGTGTTGCCACGATTGAAGCTGTTTTGCTCAGTATAGCAGAATGAACTATATCCGGACCGGGAGAAGCGTCTTTTCTTATGTGCCGCAGTTTACGGAGCACCAGATCAGCACTCAGGTCCACTTCGGAAAGTTCTGTACAGGTGCAGGTGAGGCTTTCATCAGTATAGTTGGTGTGGGTCGGCTGAAATGTCCAGCCAAAAGGTTAGCGGCATCACCGTCGTTATTGGTCGGATCATTAGGACCTAGCAGTTGGGAACCTCTAGTTTTACCTTGTCAAAGAGAAGTGGCGTAACAGAATAAGCTTTTCGGATCGGAGGCAAATTTATCGATAAGCTTGGTCTGGTACTGAAGCCTGTCTTCTCTTATCGCCTTTGTGCATATGCTTCTTATATATTCGTACTGCCTGTATGCACCGTTGCTATCAGTTCGTTTATATCCGGTCCAACAGTGCCTTTTGTGGCTTAATAAACGAAGAGTGTGGTTCTTGATGATTGTAGCTTTTTGGAACCATTTGGGGAACCGAATGCTTAGTAGCACATAAGAGTGTGTGCAGTAAGTAATCCCAATGAGCATCCACTTCAAGTTGAGGGCGAACATCCAAATCCACCTGTTGTAGATAGTCATGTAAAGATAACACATTCAACCGCTTGAAATTCCAGCGTCTGTTGTTGGTGGGGTATCTTTGCTCAGTTTTGCTGACAAAACTGAAGGGTTGGACGGCGTGATCGTTTTCCCCAGGGTGGCCAGAATTGAGAGGTCGTCGACTAGAAATTCTTCATTTGTGAATAGCCAGTCTAAGCGCAACGGCGCCTGACTGTTTCTCCAACGAGTTGCCGACTTCACATTTTTGAATAATCCCAGATCATCAATGAGCTTGAAGAACCGAGCTTCAGTAGAGTTGTCCCCTCCAATGTTCCGCGAAGTTGATTCTTGGAAGATTGAAGTCCCCTAGAATCAGGATATGAGAGAATCCAAGATGCGTAGAGCGGGTTAATCCTTCCAGCAAACGATTGCCATACTCGATGTCAGCAGTAGGCTTCCTGTAGATGACTCCAACTAGACACCTAGAGGTGGTAGACAATCTTACTGATTCATCAAGATTGAGAAACCCTTGATTGTGAAGTTAGTGCGCCTCCAGGCATGATCGTATTTATATGCTACCCCGCCCCCCATTCCAACTTTACTGTGGTTGCGAAATGAAGAAATTCCCGGTACTGCTAACTCCTGGTCCGTAAACTGAGACGATATCCAAGTTTCGGATATCTTATCAGATGAGCATCATTAGCGTTGCTAAGTTCACGTAGCTCATCCATTTTGTTTGGCAAACTCGCGGCATTCGCGTATAAGCAGTTTATGCTTACAATTTGGAACGCGTGAGCTTCTTCCTGTGTGTCTGTATGAGCCTTGTGTAAGTGGACAGGTAGCCTACCTATACGATGTTTGCCGAGTTGGTAGTCCCTGTCCTTTACACGTTTCTTTATGATCAAGACAGTCCACGAGTGGAATTGTCAGCTCCAGCTTGCGTTTGTGCTTGAGACTGCTGTCGTGTGGCCTATCCGGATGCATATGGATGCCAGTTGGCGACCGACGTCTATTGGCACGAAATGCTTCCAGAGTTGCAGCCGCCATGTGGGAGGAGGGGAAGGTTATCTTCAATAGCCAGGGTCTAGAGTTTCAGTCTTTCTTGGCTAGTCACGTCACCTGTTGGGTCAGTATGTTTTTGAGTTTCAAGGAATGCTTAATGAATTTCCACTCCCAAATATCAGAGTTTGCTTGAGTTGGGTCCATATTTTCCGGTACACCTTGCACAATGATATTTCGTCCACGGAAAAACGCCTCTCGAGATTCCTTAGGGATGTTCCGGATGAGATTTCGTCCAGAATACGGTATGTCGGGTAGTGTTCTTACGTTCCCATCGGATTTCAGTAAGTGACTCGCTAAAAAGACGTCCTCTACCCCGGAAGTATTCTCAAGTGTTACACGAAGTAGCCTCGGGTGGTCTTGGTGGTTAGAGTCCTTCCCCCGAGTGAGCCGTGTGACGGTCAAAGGCTCTATTCTAGGGAATCAAGCTTCTTGTTCAATTCTCCCCAGAGAATCCCATCATTGTTGTCCTGTAAACTGAGAGGAAGGTCAGGGTTGTAAGATCCATTTGAAAGGTTTCATGTGTGAAAATCCCTCCATGCATACGTTTGCAAGTTGTTCTTAATGGTTTCTTTACTTGTACATTATTTTTAACCTTTTTGATGCCTTTGAGATTGTAATGTTTCATTTCATAATAGTTTTCTCATTTTTCTTGTCGCTTTCACTGGGTTTCTATGTTTCTTCTTCAACTGTATCTATGTTGTTTTAATTGATATTTTGTCCTGGCGGCAGCCATATTGATCGTTCCTTCTTTGGTTGTGTTGCTTGATTTGACTGGGATCGTGCATTTTGTCTGTGAATTGGAGCACTTTCCCAGAATTGGAAACACTTTGTGTTATAAAGCAACATATTGAGCGCATTTTTTACTTGATCTATCCAGAAAGGATAGAATAACACATATTTTTTGGAGCGTCCGGTAATTTTCTTATATTTCTTATCACCTTGCTATTCATTGTAATTTAGATCGATTATTGTGGGAACAGTTATTGGTTGAATAACTGAGTGGCAATATTTGTTTAGGTAAAATTGTACATTTGTATTTATGATGAAATTTAGAACCTTTGTTACCTCAATCACCTTGTTCTGATTTCGATTGAGATGCACGAGTTACTACAATTTTACCCGACAGTTATTCTTCACCCAAACCTAGTTTGGATCTTATAAGGGTTGTCAATAAGATTCACAATTATGACAGAGTCGTCACGAACCGTAATTGATTTCCCAGGGCGTCTAGGTTCGGTACCCTGCTGTTCGGATGTCAAGGCGCGTTTTCGATTCATGGGCTCGGTGATGACCGGGTGGACAGCCCTGGGGGTAGACTGTGCGGCCAAGTCACCAATTGATTTCCGCACGGTATTTGGGATGTTCAGCTTAGGCGGTGACGCTTGGTCCTTTTTATCCCTGTCAAAGACTCTTCCCTGGGGGACCCAAGTTTACTGAGGAGGTCGATCACCGTCGATGTTAAGATGATGCTGAGTTTCAGCACGTCATCACCCGTGCTTTTACCTGCACCGTCGATAGTCAACCTGTCGATATCCGTTTTCTCGTTTGCACTGTGCGTTCCTGTTTTGCTACCCGTCGTGGTACTGTCATTTACCAAGTTTTTAGACAACTTGTTCCTCAGACGTAGGGCAATGAGGGTACCCATCAAAACTACAGTATCAGTGTTGCACGTAACACATACCCACTTACGATCAGACTTGCTGAGGCTGCTATAGGCTGTTGCTGTTAGATCTGTACACGCTTTGTGGATTCAACCTTTCCAGTTGTCACATTGTATGCCAGATGTAACAGCGAGACGGCAACCAGGTCCTTTGCATGAGTTTCTCATGACAGATGATATAGACTATCTTGTAAATATAAGCAGTAAGTCTAGGACCGTTAAAAGAAACACAGTACACAAACACGGGAAAAAGTGCATAAAACCGGGTTACGATAAGCTAAAAACTAGTCTTTACATGAAAACTAAAAAAGGACCGATAGTGATCTGAGGCAAAACCACAGTTAACGATTAGGTTGAGCGAAACTCAAAAAAGTAATCTACCAAACGTATAGCTCAGAATAGATTCTTTAGATCGGAAATGGTACTTTTGTTGCGTAAGAACACAGCAAAAGTTTGAGAAATGTAAATCACGTTAGGACGGCACGGTAAATAAGTCAGAGCATTTTCAAAGCCACCCGCCGTTTCGTTTTAGCGACTTTGAACGGCCTGACAAGAGGCGGTCATTTAGTATTTGAGTTGTTGAGGGTCTGTTGGGTGTGCGTTTGATTGCACGAATATCAGGTTTTCTCATATGAACGGACTCAAAAACGTCAATTAGTGATATGAAATCTGAAAAAATCCAATCACAACGTTCATAATACTGTTAGCAGTTCACCGTCTGCATACAATAGTGAAATAACTGGTAAGCACTATTTAGAGATTACTCGTCAACATGTATTAAAACTTTGTTTACGATTTGGTCAGTGATTTTGGATTCTGTTAACAGAAATATTTTTGTTAAATCCATAACAAACACATCACAAACTAGTATTATCTACGACAAATTTTAGTTACCGTGCTGATAACAAACACGCATCGCTTTACTTAAGAAGAGTGTTTGGCTAACATTTGTGGCACTTAAAGTAATTTTATACACGATCCCTGTATAAATTCAGAAAGCGGGCAGAAAAATCTATCAACGTCAATTGTTACTCATATAATTTTTCTTTCTCAGATACCTTACGTAATAATTTATCAGTCCAGTCAAAAACGATATTTATAATGGATAGAACTGTATATTAGCAAGTTATGTAGTATGCATAAATAGTTTAACCCTCAATTGACTCGACCTACATTTTATAAACAACTACTATGGGTGTTGCAATAGCCATGTTGATCACTACCATAATAAGGGAGGTGAGTCACATGTAAATGATTTTAGAGCTTAATTTTGCTTGAAACTATAAATTCGGTCTATTTTTGACTTGATAAATAAACGACATTACAAGTCCGCGACATGTAGCATGTGAGCGAGAACCAGTGACATGACTTTTCGGCTCTGCCCGTTAGGACTAAACTTCCCGTCCGAAAAGTGCGCGCAGGGTCAATATATTGAATGACTATTGTAACAGTAAAGTAAAGACCACATTTTCCTTTATTTCTAAAACCCTATATACAATCACATTTATATTACGTATCTATTTGATGTTCTATTTTGGTGTGAGCTTTATTCATCACAACTCCGTCTGTAGCTCCTCCGGGGGCTACTGCCGGTCCCAAGCTCGGATAAAGGAAGAGGATTGGGCATGCAGCTGGCGACCCCATCCCCTAGAAAACTAACTCGCTAAAAATACGCTAACCAGAAAAATTATTCAAATCATCTAAACTCTGACCTGGGAGTAGAAGGAAGAATCATGACGCCTCATGAAGAAAGCCGAGTTCCTTCGAAAGTCATGAGGCCGACTCACCTTCTAACAACCAGAGCAACAATTATTACAGGTATATGAAACGTCCGAACAATGTGCGAGACCGGAAGAGTCTTCCAAATTGCAGCAGAAATGAGGAAATGCAACCTGGAGGTGCTTGAGATCAGTGAAACACATTAGACGCAGGCTGGAGAACAACGACTATCTTCAGGGGAGCTTATGTTATACTCTGGCCATGAAGAAGAAAATGCGCCACATACACAAGGAGTTGCATTGACGCCGTTCAAACGAGCACAAAATACACATATAGGATGGGAATCTCAAGGACCAAGAATCATCAAAGCCCCCTTCAAAACAAAGAAAGAGGATATTACAATGAACGTCATCCAATGCTGTGCGCCTACCAACGACTGTGATGAAGACGTTCAAGGCCAATTCCACGATAGGCTGCAGTCGATCGTCGAGAAGTACCCAACAAGGGACTGGACCATTCTGATGGGGGATTTAAATGCCAAGATTGGAATGGACAACACTGGATACGAAGACGTCATGGGACGACATGGACTGGGAGAAAGGAACGAAAATGGTGAGAGATTTGCAAACCTATGTGTTAGGTCGGCTTACAATAAACTCTATCAGAGCCTCCAGAGAGGCTCATAAAGAGCCCAACCAATCAGCGATTAGTTAGAAGCTATGCTACTAAAATAACGAGGTCCTGATTGGCTGTTAAACATACTGCTACTATGGAGTCTCAAGGTCTTTTAATTACTATAAAACCCCTGTTTTTCTGTACATAATGAACCTTGTAGTAAAGTGCTTCTCTGATACTCGTGTCTTCTCTCTGGTCTTTCAAGTCGCTGAGTAGTGCTAGCCTGGGGTTATCCGAATAGCTAGGATCCGAATAAAGCGTTCAACCTACAAGACATAACAGTGGCGACGGGGATTTCGGCAAAAAAAAAACAGTTGTTGTCGGGGTTTTTGGTACACAAAAAAATACAACAATGTCGTCGAGGATTCTGGCAAAAAGAAATACAGCAACCGAGACGTGATTTGGGAATCAAACAAGCTGTAATAATTGCCGGTGAATTTTCGGAGTTATTATTATTATCAGCAGAAAAAAATGAAGATTTCTTTAGAACAGGCGCTGATAATCTTAGAGCACCGGCAACAACAGATGCTAGCCTTCCAGCAGCAACTATTTGAAACAGTCTTGGACAAGTTTTTCAATAATGGTGCTAAAATGGCCGTCCCAGAAGAACGCCCAGTTGAGGGTTCATTTCCCTTCACATCTGATGGAAAAGGCAAAATGGGTAAGTTGGCCGGTTCAGAGCAAGACAATATCTTGCTAAATGCACATGAAACTGTGACAGTATCAGATGTCAAAGAAAAACAAGGTTCCGTAGACAAAGCCCTGAGCCCAGAGTCTAATGAAGCACCACTCAATCCGCCGATTTCTGAAGACAAACTTCAGTCAGAATTAAACTACGGGTTACATGATATCGGCCAAGAAAGCTGGAATGGTGCACATGATTTTGATGAAAATTCTTATGAAGATGAGGAAACTAAGTCGGTTGAATCAAATGCTGATCAAAAACCTAAGGCAATTTCATTAGATGATGATTCCCCTAGCTATCAAATATCCTCCAGTGAAAATCTTAATGAATTTGATGGAGATGTTTCAGAAAAGCCAAATTCTGATGACCTAAAATCAAATATCGTTCATCATCATCTATTCATTTCTAGTGGATTCTGCATTCAATACGAGAAATGTGTTCTAAATAAAGTCATATTAATTGTAAATTGGAGATATGAAGATCCAACATTATTTCGTGGGGGAGGAAATGTTGGAGAATTTCAACCTACAGATAATTTTTTTAAAAATCAGAATCTAATCTTCGAATCTTCAAAAAAAAGGGAGGTGTTAAGTCGGCCCACAATAAACTCTATCAGAGCCTCCAGAGAGGCTCATAAAGAGCCCAACCAATCAGCGATTAGTTAGAAGCTATGCTACTAAAATAACGAGGTCCTGATTGGCTGTTAAACATACTGCTACTATGGAGTCTCAAGGTCTTTTAACTACTATAAAACCCCTGTTTTTCTGTACATAATGAACCTTGTAGTAAAGTGCTTCTCTGATACTCGTGTCTTCTCTCTGGTCTTTCAAGTCGCTGAGTAGTGCTAGCCTGGGGTTATCCGAATAGCTAGGATCCGAATAAAGCGTTCAACCTACAAGACATAACAGTGGCGACGGGGAAAAACTACAATCTACAAGACATAACACTATGTGCCTTCAATAAACTGGTCATAGGTGGCACTATATTCCCACACAAAGGTTTTCACAAAACCACATGGACTTCACCGATTCACACTACGCAGAACCAAATTGACCATATCTTCATCAACAGAAAGTTCAGGAGGACGATGGAGGATGTGAGAACCAGGAGAGGAGCTGATATAGCATCAGATCATCACTTGCTGGTTGCCAAGATGAAATTAAAACTTAAGAATCACTGGACAACGGGGTGGACAACATCACAAAAGTTTAATACGGCTTTTCTTCGGGATACTGACAAACTCAACAAATTCAAGATAGCCCTCAACAATAAGTTTCAGGTCTTTTATGATGTACTCAATGGAGAGCAACTGGAAAGGGATAAAAGAGGCAATCATTTCAACATGTTAGTACGTTCTGAGCCACAAGAAGCACCATCACGAGGAATGGATCACTGTTGGTACACTGGATAAGACTGAAGGACGGAGGAACAAAAAGACAGCAATCAATACCAGCCGAACAAAAGCAGAAGAAGCCAAGGTACAAGCCGAATACACAGAAATAAGCAAGCAAGTGAAAACGAGCATCAGAACCGACAAACGTAAATATGTGGAAGACTTAGCAATGACAGCGGAAAAGGCTGCAAGAGAAGGAACCATGAGACTATTGTATGATACAACAAAGAAACTCGCTGGAAATTACCGTAAACCAGAACGATCAGTGAAAAGCAAGGAAGGCAAGGTAATCACCAACATTGAAGAACAACGAAGCAGGTGGGTAGAACACTTCAATGAACTCTTGAATTGACCAGCTCCATTGAACCCACCCAACATCGAGGCAGCACCCATGGACCCCCCAGTTGTTGTTGGCCCACCAACAATTGATGAGATCAGCATGGCAATCAGACAAATGAAGAGCGGCAAAGCAGCGGGACTAGACAACATTCCAGCAGAGGCACTGAGAGCAGATATAGCAATTGGATTGAATTCATCACTCTACATCAACTTCATTGACTACGAGAAGACATTTGATAGCGTGGACAGGACAACATAGTGGAGGCTTCTTCGACACTACGGTGTACCTGAGAAGATAGTCAATGTCATATAGAATTACTATGATGGATTAAACTGCCAAATCGTTCATTGAGAACAACTCACTGACTCACTCGAGGTAAAGACCAGTGTTAGGCAAAGTTGCTTACTCTCACCCTTTCTCTTTCTCCTGGTGATCGACTGGATCATGAAGCCTTCAACATCTGGGGGAAGCATGGGATACAGTGGACAGCTGGGATGCAGTTGGACGATTTAGACTTCGCAGATTATCTGGCTCTTCTATCCCACACGCAACAACAAATGTAGGAGAAGACGACCAGTGTGGCAGTAGCCTCAACAGCAGTAGGTCTCAATATAAACAAAGGGAAAAGCAAGACTATCCGATACAGTACAGCATGCACCAATCGAATTACAGTTGACTGAGAAGCTTTAGAGGATGTGAAAACCTTTACATATCTGGGCAGAATCATCGATGAACACGGTGGATCTGATGCAGATGTGAGGTCGTAGATCAGCAAAGCAAGAGCAGCATATTTACAACTGAAGAACATCTGGAACTCAAAACAACTGTCTACCAACACCAAGATCAGAATTTTCAATACAAATGTCAAGACAGTTCTATTGTATGGGGCGGAAACCTGGAGAACTACGAAAGCTATCCTCCAGAGGATACAGATGTTTATTAACTGTTGTCTATGCAAGATAATCCGGATCCGTTGACCAGATACTATCAGCAGCAAGCTACTGTAGGAGACAACAAACCAGATTTCAGCGGAGGAGGAAGTCAGGAAGAAGCGCTGGAAGTGGATAGGACACACATTGAGGAAGTCACCCAATTGCGTCACAAGGCAAGCCCTCACATGAAATCCTTAGGGCCAAAGGAGAAGTGGAAGACCAAAGAACGCATTACGCCGAGAAATGGAGACAGACATGAGAAGAATGAACAAAAATTGGGTAGAACTAAAAGGGAAGACCCAGTACAGAGTGGGATGGAAAATGCTGGTCGGCAGCCTATGCTCCATTGGGGGTAACAGGCGTAAGTAAGTTTATTCGTCACCGTTTTGTTGTTTTGATATTTCGTTGATCTATCATTAGTAACTGTGCATATTGTTACATCTTGAATGAACACTTTTTACCAGGATCCATCACAAGCGCAGGTGTTGCTCTTCGACAAACGTATACACATCCTAGTTATAAATTTAAACATTGCTTGGCAGAAGTAGAGAACTGCTTGTTTCTTGTGACCTACGCCTGAGTTGTTAGGGTGCGTTCCTTACTGCATAAGGAAATGATACTTGTTGCATTAATTCTGTTAACTGAAGAAGAAAATCATTTAATCAATAACAGACTTGTTCTATCAATCCTTTATAAGTACCCACAAAATCATAACCATTGTCGGTTCTTCTGGAACGATTCAGAAGAGGATGCTATTACCGTTTCACCGTCATGGACTAAACAACTTGGAAAATAGAACCGCGCAAATGTTTGCGTGAAGTTTTGTGTAGTCCCTTTCGTGTTATGTTTTACATGGGCGTTCTCTTGAAGATGCCGTAATTATTTGAAGTTCGACTACACCTTAACCAGTAACACCTTCCTTAGTCGAAAATTGCCAGCCTTGTAAGATCAGAAGTCAGGAACAGAGAGGTTTAAAGAGGTATTGCATAAGCTATCGATATATGGAGAACTGACTGACCTAATCTGGCTAGCGACTGTAGGAGAAGTTGAGCACTCACTCGTGGTCCGATGCGGATGAGTGACCGTGCGCCTTCAGCTAGGTGAGTCCTTTAAAACTATTGTGGTCAGCATCAAATATCGAAGACTTACAAAGCTATTAATAAGAAAAAGAGAATTCAGCGAAGAAAATTTCCTTTTCGACGAAATCATTTACTTAAGCTGTACATTCGTATATATAGTTATATGGAAAATATATGTCTACAGGAGGCTAGGAAAGATTGTATTATAAATTGATTCGACAATAAATAACAAATGAGGTGACGTACTAATCAAGGGGTAAGGAAGAAAATAATTTATGGGTCAGATAATAGTTCAATTGACAGATATGAAGAAAAGCGACAAACACAAAGGTCATAATAATAATAATCTGAGTAATAACCAAGAAAACTTGTATAAGGTAATAATAATAACTGATTAGAGTTTAAATGTAAAATAGCAATTTAAAAAACAAAAAACCGATAATAATCAGATGAAAGTGCAGAAAAAACAAACAAACAAAAAACCCAAAAACGTACCCAATGAGGGAATTAGGGCCAAGGAAGGGTGAGAGGTTGGACAAATCGTTTCTGCACGCAAAGTTCAGGCTTGAATTCATGGATTGCCAACGCCTCAGCAGTGCATAAAATATTGATTCGACCTCCCTTTGATCCGGTTCCTTTAACTCTATAGATTATTTTAAAAAACGTGTCTTTTGGAGCAATGTGTCCACAATTGATCAAATGCTCTTGTATCGAACTGGTTATCTTTTTACATTCACCTTTTAGGAGCCAAGCTGAATAGTGTTCAGAGATACGTTTGGAAAGCGATCGCCTTGTGCGGCCTATGTAACGTGCTCCACATGAGCTCCACATTATCTGACCCATAAATTATTTTCTTCCT
>NC_031501.1:4275092-4282165 GCF_000237925.1 Schistosoma mansoni | reverse complement strand
AAATAGTATGATAAATGATAAAAAATCCACCACACTGCACGATAAATCAATAAGACCATGATAGATTAGGGAGAACAATCTTCATCTTTCTACAAAAATATCCAAATTTATAAAAAAGGACTAATTATTTCAAAATTGGTTGAGATTTTGTAAAAGATAAGCAAAGATGGATAGTTTCTAGCAGTGGAATCTAGGATGCGCGTTTCGTCCTATTTCGGATTCGTCAGCTGGATATGCCTGCATCTCAGAGTTGATGTTCACTCTGGATCGCGAACACAGTGATGTTCACTTCAAACGCCTCGATATAGCATTAAATCATCTTTGCTTATATTGCTTGTGAATTAAGGCTATATCAAGGCAATACACGCAGTATGCACATATGCCAATTAGAGTCCTAAACATCAGTGGGAAGATTCAAACAATCAATACCAAGTGAATTGGTTAAAGGTGTTTATTTGCAGAATACCCATTAAAATAAGTAATACGGAGATAAATAATGCATAAATATTTTTCTAGGTGGTTGGTTGAGACCTAGCTAAATTGTTGTTTCCAATTTTTAATGACCCTTAAATCCATCAAACCAATGAGTTCTCAATGGGTTCTAGATCCAATTAATAACCATAATCCATTTACTCTATATAGTTTATAATGAAACGTCTATATTGAAGCAATTCGTACAGGATCTACATACGCCAATAAACATAGATTAAAATTTAGTCTTGAAACTTAATAACTGAATGATTCATAACCATATAGATGATGATATATACATCATCTCTGGTGAATACATTAGTGGCTATCTGAACTCAGGACCTCAATCATTCTCATGTTGAAGTTTGCAGCTGAAAGTTCTCGGTTCGAGTCTTATTTTGAACATTATATTGCCATATTTAACTTACCAGTCCTAATTGGACCAAAATGGGCATCCTCGATTTTGTTGTTAGTTATTATCCAACTTTAAAACATGCAACTAAACTGTGTGTTATCATCAGATTCCAGATTAACCAACATTTACTTATTCACGCCTGTTACCCCTCGTGGAGGAGCATAGGACGCTCACCAGTATTTTCCATCCAACCCTGTCCTGGGCAATGCTTCCCAGTTCTTTCCAGTTGTTATTCATTCTTTTCATATCTGCTTCTGTTTCCTGACGTGATTTTTTCTTTAGTCTTCCACTTTTCCACTTGCCTTCAGGATTCCAAGTTAGGGATTGCCTCGTGATGCAGTTTGGTGATTTCCTCAATGTACATCCTACCCACTTCCATCTTCTTTTCCTAATTTCCTCTTCAGCTGAAAGCTAGTTTGTCCTCACACACAGTAGGATGTTGCTGATGGTATCCGGCCAGTGAATGATGAGCATTTTGCGTAGACAACTGTTTATAAATACTTTTACCTTCTTGATGATGGTTGTAGTAATTCTCCACGTTTCATCTCCGCACAGTAGGAATGTTTTGACGTTCGTATTGAAGATTCTCACCTTGATATTGATTGACAGTTGTTTTGAGTTCCATATTTTCTTCATTGTGAGAATGAGGTCCTTGCTTTTCCAATCCTCGCCGTTAAGTTTACATCAGATCCTCCTTGTTTCAAGATTAACCACTAATAAGAAATAATATCTTTCTATTTGTTCTTTACTGAATGCACTTTTTCTAAAAAAGAAAATCTGTCGTAAACAAAGAGAAAACAAAAAAAGAAAAGAAACAATAATTAATTGAAAATAGATCACATTAAAAGAAATTAGCATGTATATATCCTGTAATGAAGAGAGGGGTGAAGGGGTGGGGGGTGACAAGATATAACAATCATACAGAATAAAAAAATAACTAACCATAGACTCTTATTCTTATATATTTTATGTTATATTCACTTAGAAACTATTAATTGAATTATTTCCAAACTAAATTTATTCAATGTACACAAATTCTATAGACAGGCCCCCTTTGTTTGTGATAAAGTAAAAACAACAAAAACAAAACTGTCTTTTTGTTTTTATACTTGGAAACTAAAGAATTTTCTTTGACATGATGGAAAATAATAAAACTAACTATATATAGGATGTTTTGAGTATTAGATAATATATGTATGTAAATTGAGGTTTTCTTAAGCTTATTCATATTATAGTGGTCGGTTGCTATGTCAAGCCCATATAGATTATTCTAGCTTCCAGATAGGTTTTGTTAATTATTCGCCTTTCTTCTCCTTTGCCTAGCCTTGTTTTTGTCTTATTTTGCTTTGCATCGGTTAACATCAATTCGATTTGATCATAAATATTGAATAATGCTTAATTAAAGTGAATTGACTCACAAGCCTTCTCTCAACTGTGCATCATTTTATTTAGCATCGCTTTATTTGCTTTGTTTTCTTGATTGCCTGCCTAGATCAACGATTGTATGAAATATACGTATTTTCATAGTTGAAATCATGAGTCACTTTAAGCTAAACCACCAAGAAAAACCTAGAAGCACTGAACGGCCGTTTCGTCCTATTGTGGGACTCCTCAGCAATGAGCATCCAAGATCTCACCTAGCGTAAAATACTGAAAATAATGAAATCTCCATATAAAAACCCCTTCTGATATACGTATTTGGAATTTATTCTGGTGTTTGACTTATTTAATTCTGTTATTCACTAACGCGAGTTAAGTTGATAATTATATGCGAGGATTGACGATATGTATAAGTCGATAGTGATAATCACAGGATCAAATTGGAGTCAAATATTCGAGGGCCACTAAAATCTATAAGACTGAAATGAATAACACTGTATACATAGATTTCAAACTGAGCACTGATTTAAATTAATCGACCACAGTGAATCGTTGAGCATTGAATGGTAATTTACTTGTAATAGAATAAAATCGTTAAATTTTCCACATAATTTGAAGTTAGCTCCTGACAACAGACTAGATTAAAGACAATTTCCGGAAATTTCAATAAGAAACTGTGTTCACTGGATATCAATCAGGTTAGAGGAGACAAATTTAATACTGATGTTACTGGATAATAATATCTCAGTATCTAAACTTAAACCTAATAATCCCTGAATTTCAGATAATCAAATTAAAGATAACCTCTTTTCACAAGGATTCAAAGGAAACGGGATCATTCACTAGTGAATTATTTGATGAACAATTCCAAGAAGTTTCAACTTAAAGTGAGATATTTGTTTCGATCTCCCATAGTTTTCGGTGATTGTTCAGCAAAAACAATCTACTATCTAAACTATTATCAAACTGAATGATTTCCACGAATATTTTATATTATTTAATTCCAAATTGGCTTACACTGTTATATACATCTTCAGAATTTATGACATGAAACTTCGTGTGAGGTGTTCTAATTTAGCTGACCATAAAAATGAGATGAGTACTTATATCTCTCACTTTATTAAGGTAGTGCTTATCTCAATATGAACAAGAAAGTAAACACTTATATAAGTTATATAATATACCCTTATGGGCTAGGATAATTTTACTTTGGTTTTCAGGAGAACCAGACACCTTTCAAACTTTCACTTGGCAACCCAAACAGTACAGCTTAATCCCGCATAACAGGAGAACCAGACACTATAAGGCTTTATTGCTACCAACTGAACATCAGAGCTCAATCCTGCTGCGCAACCATACAGGTACCAAGCACCCTGGTGGACCATTCGCACCGTTCATATACACATCCACATCACATGTACAATTATTCCTATGACTGATCGCGTCAATCAATTATGTACAGCACGAATAGTACAATTTTGACCTATCTCGCTTACATGACATTCAAACTAATTGATGTTAGAAATGATGATATAACTCCGCCTGTAGCTCTTCTAGAGTTACTGCCGGTCCCAAGCCTGGGTAAAGGAGGAGGGTTGGGCATGGGGTTAGCGACCCCATCCCGTAGAAAAGCTAACTCGCTAAAAAAACGCTAACCAGAAAAAATAATTCAAACCATTTAAACTCTGCCCTGGGAGTAGAAGGAATAATTATGACGCCTCATGATGAAAGCCGAAATTCTTCGGAAGTCACGAGACCGATGCACCTTCTAACAACCAGAGCAACATTCTTTATAGGTACATGGAACGTCCGGACAATGTGGGAGACAGGAAAGACCAGCCAAATAGCAATGGAAATGAGGAGATACAACTTGGCAGTACTCGGAATCAGCGAAACCCATTGGACACAAGCTGGACAACAAAGGCTAAGTACAGGAGAGATGCTGCTGTTCTCCGGTCACGAAGGGGAAAATGCTCCACACATTCAGGGAGTTGCTCTAATGCTGTCCAAAAAAGCACGAAATGCACTTGTGGGATGGGAATCTCATGGACCCAGGATAATCAAAGCATCATGCAGAACAAAGAAGGAAGGGATCACAATGAACGTTATCCAATGTTATGCACCCACCAATGATAGCAACGACGACGATAAAGATCAGTTCTATGAGAGGCTGCAATCAATCATAGAGAAGTGCTCACGAAAGGACCTCACCATCCTGATGGGAGATCTAAATGCTAAAATTGGAGTGGACAACACAGGATATGAAGATATAATTGGACGACATGGATTCGGAGAGAGAAATGAAAATGGGGAGAGACTTGCAAACCTATGTTCATTGAACAAATTGGTTATAGGAGGCACAATATTCCCACACAAGCGCATACACAAAGCTACATGGATCTCACCGGACCAAACCACAGAGAACCAAATAGATCACATCTGTATCAACAAAAAATTCCGAAGATCAATGGAAGATGTGAGGAACCCGGAGAGGAGCTGACATAGCTTCAGATCACCACCTGGTTGTAGCCAAGATGAGACTGAAGCTAAAGAAACACTGGACAACTGGACAGACGGCACTGCAAAGGTTCAATACAGCCTTCCTTCGAGATATTGACAAGCTCCATGAATTCAAGATAACTCTCAATAACAGGTTCCAAGCTCTACAGGATCTACTGAAAGAACAAGAAACTACTTTGGAGGACAACTGGAAAGGGATAAAAGAAGCACTAACTTCAACGTTTCAGGAGGTTCTTGGTCCTAAGAAGAATCATCACAAGGAATGGATCTCTATGGGAACCCTGGACAAGATTCAAGAAAGGAAGAACAAGAAACTAGCAATAAACAACAGCCGAACACGAGCAGAGAAAGTCAAAGCACAAGCAGACTACACAGAAGCAAACAAGGAAGTGAAGAAAAGCATTAAAGCCGACAAGCAGAAATACATGACGGCGAAAAAAGCTGCAAGAGAAAGAAATATAGAACAACCATATGATACAACGAAGAAATTGGCAGGGAGATATAGTAAACAAGAGAGACCAATCAAGGACAAAGAAGGAAAGACAATCATAGAGGTTCAGGAACAGAGGAAAAGATGGGCAGAATACTTCGAAGAACTGCTGAATAGACCAGCCCCATTGAATCCACCGGACATCGAAGCAGCACACACTGACCTTCCAATAGATGTCACTCCACCAACGATCGAAGAAGTCAAGATGGTCATCAGACAAATCAAAAGTGGGAAGGCGGCAGGACCTGATAATATACCAGCTGACGCATTGAAGTCAGACAGTGAAGTAACTGCAAACATGCCTCTTCTATTCAATAAGATTTTGGAGGAAGAACAAGTGCCAACGGACTGGAAAGAAGGATACCTCATTAAGATACCAAAGAAAGGCGATCTGAGCAAATGCGAGAATTACAGAGGCATCAGTTTGTTATCAGTGCCAGGAAAAGTTTTCAACAGAGTGTTGCTGAACAGGATGAAAGATGCAGTAGATGCCCAATTTCGAGATCAACAGGCTGGATTCCGTAAGGATCGATCGTGCACAGACCAGATTGCGACACTACGGATCATTATGGAACAATCAGTTGAGTGGAACTCATCGCTATACGTCAACTTCATTGACTATGAGAAGGCGTTTGACAGCGTGGACAGGAGAACATTATGGAAACTTCTTCGACACTATGGAGTTTCTGAAAAGATTGTCAAAATTATCCAAAACTCATACGATGGACTACAGTGCAAAGTGGTGCATAGAGGACAGCTGACAGATGAATTTCCAGTAGGAACTGGAGTCAGACAAGACAGTCTACTCTCTCCTTTCCTCTTTCTTCTGGTGATTGACTGGATTATGAAGACTTCAACATCTGAGAGGAAATACGGAATACAATGGACTTCTCATAATCAATTAGATGATTTGGACTTCGTAGATGACTAAGCCCTCCTCTCTCATACACACGAACAAATACAGACGAAGACAGTGAGTGAAGCAGCAGCCTCTGCATCGATAGGTCTCCACATTCACAAAAGAAAAAGCAAGATTCTCAAATACAACACGGAGAAAAACCAACCCAATCACACTTGATGGCGAAACTCTGGAAGAGGTGGAAACATTCACGTGCCTGGGAAGCATCGTTGATAAACAAGGAGGATCGGATGCAGATGTAAAGGCGAGGATTGGTAAAGCAAGGATAGCATTTCTACAATTGAAGAACATATGGAACTCCAAACAACTGTCAACTAATTTCAAAGTCAGAATCTTCAATACGAACGTCAAGATAGTCCTACTGTACGGAGCTGAAACGTGGAGAACTACTACGACCATCATCAGAAAGGTGCAAGTATTTATAAACAGTTGTCTTTGCAAAATACTCAACATCCATTGGCCGGGTACTATCAGCAACAGCCTTCTGTGGGAGAGGACAAGCCAGCTTCCATCTGAAAAGGGAATTAGGAAAAGATGTTAAAAGTAGATCGGACATACATTAAGGAAATCACCAATGTGCATTAAAAGGCAATCCCTAACTTGGAATGTTGAAGGGAAGCGGAAAAGAGGAAGGCCAAATAACACATTACGCCGGAAAATAGAAGCAGATATTAAAAGGATGAATGTTAAGTGGAAAGAACTGCGAAGGATTGCCCAGGACAGGGTTGGATGGAGAATGCTGGTGAGCGTCCTATGCTTCTCGACGAGGGGTAACAGGCGTAAGTAAGTAAGTAAGTAATGACGATATGTCTTACAATACCCTAGTGACAATGGCTCTTAAAAGTACTGAAAAGTAACCACCAGTATAAGTGAATTCA
>NC_031501.1:4271449-4274892 GCF_000237925.1 Schistosoma mansoni | reverse complement strand
CTATATTACTTACTTTTTACGAAAGGATTGTATTTCGTTCCACCTGTAGCTCCTCCGGGGGTTACTGCCGGGTTCAAGCCCGGGTAAAGGAGGAGGGTTGGGCATGGGGTTAGCGACCCCATCCCGTAGAAAACCAACTCGCTAAAAAACGCTAACCAGAAAAAAAACCAGAGCTTATGCTATATACAACACATATATAAGATAGTAAAGAAAATAGCACAGCCTGAAGCTTTAGAGCTTAAAGAACGCCTAAAACCCATTGTCTGATGTCTGAATATAGCTACAAGACCAGCAAGATCATTTATATCTCATTCAAGAATTTTTTATTTTTCTGACTTTTCAGACCCTGACTTAAGGGTAGTATCCCTAAGAAAGTAAACAGTATAAGTTAAACAATTTTAAAAATTTTGTGTTATATGAACGTTTAGTGGTTTTCAAGTTGACTATTGAGTAAACAAGCCTTAATCCCAACATAAAGTGTTTTTGGTAACTTAAACCAGAAATGATCATGGGCATTGGAATGATTCTAAAGAAGACTTAAAAAACTTAGCCAATTCTTGTGTATGTCACTTAATGGTCAAAGAGAGATTATGGACGTATAATCGGTTAATTCATAAAACGTTTTTAAGCTAACTAATTATCGACCAATGACAATCAATAGATATGCCTATAAATTAAATGGGAATAAAGTATTCTATATAGTTGAAACCATGAGTCAATTGAAGCTAGACCACCATGGAAAACCTGGAGGCACTGGACGGCGAGGTGGAATCGTGGATGCACACTGTTAAGGAGTCCCACAATAGGACGAAACGGACGTCCAGTTGTTCCAGGTTTTCTATGTTGGTCTAGCTTCAATTGACTCAAGATTTTAACTACATAAAATTACTAAGATCACCGCAAAACCCCCTTCTGATAATAAAATATTCGTTTATGTTCGTTCCTCACATCATACCGTATTGTCATGGCAAATTGAATACATGTACATCAAAACTATAGTAGATCCCCATATACAGAACAGAATAAATATTGCACCATATTACGAGTTGATTAAAATTAGAAATTTAGACAAATGAACTTTAATTCAGCAGTAAAAGGATATCTTGTTTACTGATAAACCTGTAGGATTTGATTTTAATTAGACTTAAGGAAGTCAGTGTGTACATTTAAAGAATTCCATATTTGGAAGAACTAGTCCAATTCTGTTAGCCTTTTAGCAGTTCCTCAAGCCACCTCAAATCTATCATAAAAATATGTACCGATGTGCAAAGATTGATCACTAAGTTCTGGTTAATGTCATATCTGTCTAACCCATTTTATTCCAAATCAAATTCTATCAGTTAACTAGGCCAAGTAAATCGACATGGTGTAGACAATGTTGAGATGTTAGGGATTGAATATCAAAAAGATCTTACACATAGATTTCAAGCTAATTTTTACTCATTAATAAAATATCATTTGTAAATTTAAGGAAACTAATGCTCCCTGTGAGATGTATTCTAATGTAACCAAGCTGTACATTGTAAGACTTCATCACTGAGCTATTTGGGCTGAAACGGTCATTCTTTAGGACTGAGATTGTTGTATCCCGTGCAGATTAATGAACGGTAACTTTGCAAACTATTTATGGACCAATATGATATGTATATTTCCTATTCTATAATTGTTAAGTAACTAAACTATTCATATTCGTGTCCCTCTTATTATAAGATTTAGTTTGACCTATAGACTATTATTATACGATTTAACATTCTTGAGTTATCTCTAGTCCATTAATTACAGTTCCCCCTATTCACAGCCACATTTAGTCAAATCTTGCACAAATGTTATTTTCTATTTTATGGTACGATATGGTCAGTTTGATTGGTATATAAACTCAGTATGTTTGAAATACATGATTCATACCGCAGAGGTTGTTATTGGTGTTCTTGCCTTAATTCGCTGGGCTAGGCAGAAAGCAGGACTGATAAGTGCTCCAGATTGCTCATACGGCTTTTGTGTACCATTGCTTTGATTGCCGGGAACCAGCACGTTCATATATATTAACAGGGCATAGACGCATGCAATCGATATAACAAAGATATTTACAGTCGTTCAATCACTATGCTATAAAATTACTATCTTATTTCTTCAATCATTAGTGCTAACTGAATAGCATCGATCGAGTACCATACTACACGAAGATTATAAATGTCACAGATATGACATTAACACAAAATGACTTTATTCTAAGTACCATATCTCAATTTCATTGATAATGTCTATTTTAACTTACATAACATCATCGTGTACCTCTCTTCACATATAACATGTTAAATGATTGTTCAGTCTTATCAATAATGACAGTTTACTTTAGAATCAATGTACAATGTACAAAGTGAATATTTGGTCAGACAAATAAAAAATACCAAACTTAAAACTGACAGTTTTTTTTTGTTTTTTTTCGTCTTGACATGTAAATTAGAAAGCTTAAACGTTCAAAATGAAATCAAGATTAATTTAGTTCATTAGAGTTGAAATAAAACGTAGTTAGTGATCAGTATGGAAGGATATCAATTTAATTTAACAAGACATTTACAATGCTTAAGGGTAGGCTTCAATGTGAAATAATGCATTGTTAAGTGCATAAATTATGTACATTCAACGTTTTTTTATTAAAATCACCTATGCCTGATGATATTCCAGTCAATTTAAGTGATATCATTGTGGATGTGTTGTTATTTTTTGCTTCTCATGTGGTTTTGTAATGAGTTAAACATTTATTCTGTTCAGCAGGATCGTGGATGGGCACTGAAGAGGAGTCTCATACTAGGACAAAACAGTCGTCCAGTACTTTCAGGTTTTCCATGGTATTCTAGCTTTAATTGACTCATGAATTCAATGATTAAACCAGTTATTACTCTTTTTAGTTTAGCAGTAAAACTATGTGAGAATTAATTGTGATCTAAGTTTTGTTTATGAAGATTAGTTTTTCAGTATACTGTCCTTTAATACAACTAACACGAAATTACCTTCTTCAATACATTAATAAACTAACAGTTTCTTTCTAATACCAAAAAATAGTGCTTATTGAGAGTTATCTTATTTTACCTAGAAGATGGTGAACACCGTTTGGAACAACATATACTACTTACTTACTTACGCCTGTTACCCCTCGTCGAGGAACATCCTTTCGTAAAAAGTAAGTAATATAGCATAAGCTATATTGCTATGTGGAGTTGAAGGTCTCATATGACACTAGAGGTTCGCTATTGATATTGTGGATGGTTAGACATGACTACGGCAACTTTTGCTGACTGATCATACTCAAAATTGGTTTGATGGTTAACTGAATTCACTTATACTGGTGGTTACTTTTCAGTACTTTTAAGAGCCATTGTCACTAGGGTATTGTAAGACATATCGTCATTACTTACTTACTTACTTACGCCTGTTACCCCTCG
>NC_031501.1:4222322-4271249 GCF_000237925.1 Schistosoma mansoni | reverse complement strand
GCTCTCGCGAGATTCGAACCCAGGACCTACCAGTCTCGAGCCAGAGCCCTTAACCGATAGACCACTGAGCTGGCATCCAACGGTTGGATGCCCGAGACAGTTAGGTCCTGGGTTCGAATCTTGCGAGAGCAGGTTCGTGGATGCACACGGTTGAGGAGTCCCATAACAGGACGAAACGGCCGTCCAGTGCTTCCAGGTTTTCCACGGTAGTCTAGCTTCAATTGACTCATGATCTTAACTATAAAATTACTAAATCTCCACAAAAAACCCCCTTGTGATAATAATAAAAGGCTTGAATCAATGTTACGTAATAGGAAAATAGATCAATGATTAGAAAAATATAGACACTAAAATAGCATTCATAAAAATTAAAAGATTACGTAATAAGAAATGTTCTGATAATTAGACCGTGAAACGTATATTTGAGGGAAAAAAAATTGTAGGAAGGGGTGAAGAAAAATAAACGAAGAAAGAGTATGGAATAGCGTTTATGAAAACAAAAGAATCCTTTTCAGTTCTCAATCAACTATCTTTTGCGCTAGGTCAAGATACAGTCACTAAATCTCTATGCCTTATATTAAAAAAATAAAAGATAATGATAATTCTAAAACCTAAGAAAGTATTATGGCAATAAGAATGCAAAATTTAAATCCATTGTAATAACTTTGCCTTTTCTTAAAACAACAAAATACTATTGCTACTCATACTTCAATGTACATTAAAAAGCGAACATTGATCCATATGAGTTTGCTACAAATTCAAAAGAAGCACCTTAGATACAGTTGCTGTTCAGTCTCATAATATAGTGTTCAGCTTGGAAAAGGGTAAGAAGTATGTTTCATGTGCGTTTCTAGACGATACTTCGACCTTTGACCTTATTCCAAGACAACTACTATTTAACAAGTTTATCAGCATCAAGACTGTCAACTGGATAACTAACTGACTGTGTTCCTACCTCTCTAGAAGAGAACAGTACACTGTGTTTAGAGGAAAATGTTCAACGTCTCTACTCATTCATGAAGGTGTGCCACAAGAAGCTGTATTTTTCACCTCTTCTTCCTTCATGTTTTCTGAATGATCTTTCATCTCCCATGAAAGACACTTTTGTTAAATATGTGGACGATCTCAATGTATGTATGCCGATTTCTACCGCTTCATATTCCTTCAAAATCAATGAGTTCTTGTCTCTTATTGAATGATGGTTTGTTCTTAATTGTGTCACATTTAATTTTTTTAAATAGCAAACGGGTAAATTTAGCCTTATACATGAACAGCACTTAAACACCCTGTTGAAACTTCGTGAAGCTTACACTACCGAACATTTGTTTATAAAAGTGTCAAAGGTCATTCATCTTGGTGTATGTGTTTCTTCTGATGTCTCTTGGTCTTCTCATGTTTTACTATTATCGAAAAAAGTTTTCATGTTTATTAAATGAATACAAATAATGTATACGATTAAATATCTGTCTCAATAATATAGATTTATCAGTGTAGGGTTGTGGAGATTGTTGAGCTTTGGTTAAGATCATAAATCAATCAATTGTAGACTACCACCAAAAACGTAGAAGCACTGGACGGCCGTTTCGTCTTAGTATGGGACTCTTTTACAGTACATATCCACGATCCCTCAAGCAAGATTCAAACTCAAGATTTTCGGTCTCTAACATTTACCGTTTCATGATCTCTATCAAAACGAACAATCTCCAAAACCCTATACTGGTAATTATAATGTGCTCACTAGTGACCAGCTTCGAGAGGTAGATCTAAGAGTCCTAGTGAGAAGCCATAACCAATGAAATTGAACCGTGTCGAGTGTTATACGGCAGTTACACACCAAAGGCAAAGGAAGATGGTTGCTTGAAGTCAGGCATTAACACCACTGGGTGTCGGCTCAGTGGTCTGGAGGTCAAGCGTTCGCGCATGAGACTGAAGGTCCTGTGTTCGAATCCCTCGAGTGGGATCATGAATGCGCATTGACAAGATTTGAGAGAAGACAACTCTGGTAAAGTCGAAAATATATCAATCCAAAAAATGCTAAATAATATTATGTACATATAAAGCTTTATACAAAATGAACAAGACAATAATCTACTTAATAGACATTCACCCGTATAACTGTATTTTATATATTGATAAATGGAAAATTTACATTGTCAATCATTATAATTCTCATCATATATATTTCGAATGAATATTCACATAGATCATCAATTGTATACTATTAGATTTAGTCCTGAATTCAGTTCAATTTCAATTAATTAGTGTTACACCGCGTTCCCTACTTTGAGTCATATGTAAATTATTACTTAATTGCTGATTTTGTTATCTGGACAGATTGTAGATTGAGAAAAAAACACTCTGAAGTTGTCCTGAAGAAATTTTTACAAATTGAAAATAAGACCTATCAGTGTCGATCGCGAGCGCTTAACCTCCAGAACCACTGAGCCAGCATCCAACGGTGTTAAGAGGTATTTCCTGGAGTTCCAGTCAGAAGCAGTGACCAGTGGAGTTCAACCAAATCTGTTGGGAGACAGTAGCTCACTGAAGACAATGGTGCATGGTGGCTCAATTTCATGCGTTCTTTGAAGTTAGACATCAACACCAGTGGTCTATCAGTGAAGTGCTCTGGTTCGAAACTGGTAGATCCTGGGCTTGAATCTCACGAGGCGGAATCGTGGATGCGCACTGCTCAGGAGTCCCGGAATAAGACGATACGGCCATCCAGTAATTCCAGGTTTTCCATGGTGTTCTAGCTTCAATTGACTCATGATTTCAACTATGTATATAACACATCGAGGGGAAGATTCAAACTAACAATACTAAATGAATTTAAACTTCACCCCATTGAACAAGCAAGTGGTTATCAGGATTCAGTGGTCGAGTGGATAAAGCGATGGCGTTTGAAGCGAGGGTACTGGGTTCGAGTCCCAGAGTGAACATCAACTCTGAGATGCAGGTACATCCGGCTGACGAGTCCCAAATAGAACGAAACTTGCGTCCTGGATTCCACTGCTAGCCACTATCCATCTCTGCTTTCTATGTATAAAAATTACTAAAATCTCTACAAACAACCCCCTACTATCATATATATTCTTATTATATAACTATTAAGTAACTATATTATATGTATATTCATGTTCCATTTATCATAAGCTTTTATTTGACCTACTAACTACTGTTTTATGATTTATTATTCTTAAGATATTCCCACTTTATTACTAACCGTCTCTCACAATCACAGCCACTTTTTGGCTTGATCTTGTATAATTCTTATTTTCTATTTAATGGTGCGATGTGGTCTGATCTGCTTGTATATAAATCAATTATGTCTAAAATACATGATTCACATAGTGGAGGCTGATATTAATGTTCTGGACTGAACCGGCTGGGTTAGACGAGATGCTACTATCTCGGTGGACCAATAAGAAATCAGAATTGACTCTGGAATTCTCGTACTAGTTTATGCGTCATTAGTCTGATCAATCAGTCAGTATTCTAGTTGGCAATCGTACCATGTGATATATTAACCGTGGCATGAGGATATAACAAAATTTATGCAATATTATGGAATATTATTTGTTAATAGAATTCTTACACAATAATACCGTTTTTCAATATGTATATTACATAACGCGTAAGATTTAAGCTAAACAGTTAAGACATAATTCATTGGCTAAAAAGTGACTTATAAGACTGATAGTGTCTAACCGTTTATGACATCTAGTAATGTTATTTTACTGTTAATAATTTGTATACGAGTATATTATTTTAGCTTAGGAAAGAGATATTATTCTAGCTAGTAGCTTTGTTGGTGACGTCGAATCATTCAAAAGTCTACAATAAACTCGACTATACATCATCCATTGAGTAGCATTGTTTACCATCGACAATTTATTTTCTTAACGTCTTTAAATTATTCCATTATTGATATCCCGAATGAATTTTGATGAGTTTGCGTTGGTTTACGTTGATCCTGTGAGAATTTCTCCGACAGAGTCATCCTATTATATGTTTACTATAGAATATATAGGTTTGTGGCCACCAGTGAAATCCAGGATGGGTTTTTTTGATCGACTTGAGCTGTGTCAGCTAGGTGTACCATCGTTCGTATTTGAAGCAAAACTTACTATGTTTAATAGTTTAATCGTGGATGAACACTGCTGAACTGTTCCATACTAGAACAAAGCAGGCGTCCATTGCTTCCAGATATCCTATGGTGGTCTATCTTAAATCGACTCATGAATTCAATTATTAAAAATAAATAATAAAGCTACATTCATTTCATGTAGACGTTTATCAATCAAAATATATCTTTCCATTGCGAGAGAAAACGTACTATAGAATTCCTATTCAACAATTTCTTTATATTCCATAAAGACACATGCACTAAATGAGAATATGCGTTCAGTGGGGTGTTTCCTTTCTTTGTTTCGAAAAACACTTGTACACTCTATATTACCTATACTATTCATAGTTTAGAAGTTTATTGTCTCTACTGCAATCCATTTTAATACTTGATATCGTCTCATTGTCCCGTTAATTTTTTTCATTATTACTATTATTGTCATTTTCTTCATCGTCTCCGATCTCATCAACCCAGTAGTTACTAATTCTCTATTGATACAGTTTTGCTCCCCCGTTGGTCACTTTTTAGAGATTTTAGAATTTAGTTAAGTAATCTGTTTGTATGTTCGTCTTCGGCTACCGTATATGAAATACATGTATATTATCTAATAGTTCATTATATTTAAAATCATAAAATGATCTTACTAAGAACAATGTTGAAAATTTGGAAGCACTGGATATCTGTTTCGTCCTAATGTCAGAAGTGCGCATCTATGTACCTTGCCGCCTAGGATAAAACCTGAGACCTATGCTCTCGCAAGTCAACTCTCAAAATTTAAATCGCTAAGCCGACATCAAATAATCTACAAAGTAAACTATAATGAGTTCGTAATTTTGCGCAAACTTTATCCGTTTCCCACAATAATTAACATTCTCATACTCGACATGACTGAACTCCATCGGTCATGGCTCCTTAATATATGTTCCTATTTATATAATTTTATTCGCATTATTCTTACTTATTCTACTTGGTGGGAAGGACCAAGTGACCACATTTAAAAAGTGAACACTCATTGTTGAGGAGTCTCATACTAGAACGAATCGGCCATCCAGTGCTACCAGGTTTTCAATGGTGATCCTGCTTAGATCAACTCATGAATTCGACTGTTTAATTACTATAATCTCAACAAGTCCCTATACTGATTTAAGTAAAAGTCAGTTTTTGCCATATGATTTTCCTGAATGAGATGATAAATGATCGTGTAGATTTGTGATAGAAATTTCATAATACTTTGCTTTAAAAACTGCAAGTCAATGATTGATTTACTGATATGTTTTTTTTCACAAAAGACTTATTCTATTATTTTACATAGTTGACCACCATGGAAAACCTGGAAGCACTGTACGGCCGTCCCGTCCTATTGTGGGACTTCTTCACAGTGCACATCCACGATCCCGCCTCGCAAGATTAGAACCCAAGACTTATCAGTCTCGCGCGCGAGCACTTAACCGATAGATCACTGAGCCGGTTTCCAATGGTGTTGATGTCTAACTTCAACTAATTCACAAAATTGAGTCACCATTCACCGATTTCTTCATTGAGTTGATGTCTCCCAACAGACCTGGTTCAACTCCACTGGTTACTGCTTCTCACTAGAACTCCACGAAATACCTAATAGGTATCAGTATCAATGTTTGATTGGATATCTTCGAATAAATTGAGCATCGGGTAGTTTTTTATAAATAAATAATTATATCTGTAATATCCCAATGAGAAGAAAACAATTTCTGACGTCTCATGACTCTCAGAGTAAGCCACTTCATCGGAGATAAAATTTTGATTTGATTATTTATTCTCTGAGAAAGTGACTTACACTGAGTTATGAAAGGTTAGAAAACTTTTCTACTAATTGGGATACTACAAATATATTAATTTATTTATTACCCTAATAGTTCCAGTACTACATAATAAAAGAACATATCCCAATGGAATTCAACAAATTCTGCTGTATATTTTACTCTCTTTAAAAACATAAATCGAATGATATTAATCAGTACGAAATATTATCCCAGGTCAACACAAGTAATAATGATTTCCTTATTAAGTTGATTGTAATAAATACTGATATGATGGAAAAGATTTATAATTCAATCAATAGTTTTCATATGTTATATAGTTAAGATCATGAGTCATTTGAAGCTAGACCACTATGGAAAACCTGAAAGCACTGGACGGCCGTTTCGTCCCCTTGTGGGACTCCTCAGCATAGCGCATCCACGATCCACGATTCACGGTGGTCTAGCTTCAATAGACTCATGATCTTAACCATATAAAATTACTAAAATCTCCACAAAACCCCTTGTGATAGTTTTCATATGTATTGTGTTCTTTAAATTGGATGATTCTAATGTGCAGCTTTAATTACTGTCCTAGAAAGAAATCATCGTTATATGCTTGAAATAAGATGCTATCATCCTTCTCGAAATGGCTGATAGCTTGTTCTGATGACGAGAAGTAAAAACTAATTCATGTCCATATTTGTATTTCTCACTGTTTGTACAGTCATTTTAATAATCTTTTTCACATGATCTGATATTTGACCTACCATTTATTTATCTTGTGGTATCGATTGCCTGCGTCGCTCCGTCACCAGTTGTTATATCGATCGCCTGCGTGTGTGCTTGCCCAGTTGCTATATGAGTAATGAGACCACCTATCAGAGAGCAGTGAATCTATCAATCGGATTAATGATACGCGAAAGCCGTATGAACAGTCGTGAGTACTTATCAGTCCTACTTTCTGCCTAGCCCACCCGGTTAAGTCTAGAGCACCAATAATAGCCTCTGCAATATAAATCATTATTCTCAAACATACTAGGTTTATATACCAATCAAACTGACCACATTGTACCATAAAATAGAAAATAACATTTGTACAAGTTTTGGCCAAATGTGGCTGTGAATAGGGGGAACAGTAATTAATGGACTAAGGATAACTCAAGAATGTTAAATCGTATAATAGTAATATATAGGTCAAAATAAAGCTTATAATAAGAGGGACACGAATATGTATAGTTTAGTATTTTAACAATTATATAATAAAAATATATGTATAGTACTAGTCCAGAAATAGATTTCAACAGATACCGTTCATTATTCTCATCGAGATATAACGATCTCTTTTCTTATTAAATGATAGATTGATGAGTAGTTCAAACCACAGGGTTCTAGAAATTTCCTCCTCAGCTGAAAGTTGTTTTGTTCTCTCCCTTAGTAGACTGTTGATGATGATATCCGTTCAACGGACATACACTATCTTATGTAGACAATTGTTTATAAACACCTACACATTAATGATAATGGTTGTTTCAGCTCCTTTATAGTAAAATTTTCTTGACGTTCGTATTGAGGATTGTGACTTTTGGGTTGGCTGACAGTTGTTTTAAGTTCTGTAGGAATGCTGTTCTCGCTTTTCCAATTTTCTTCTTTACATCCGAATCATATCCTCCTTGTTCATGGATGATGCTACCCAGACACGTGAATAATTTCACCTCTTCCAGAGTTTCTCCATCAATTATGGTTATATTGATTTTCTCTGAATGATCTATGAAAGAACCGTAAATTATTTATCTCTTTCCTAATCGGATGATAGATTGAATAGATTTTGATATGCTTATTTGTTGATAAGGTGTTCAAACCACAGGATTCTAGAAATTCTCTATTCATAACAACTCAATATCACACTGGTTACTAAATAATTTGTTATGATAGTTGTGAAATGTGTTATCGAAAACAGTTTGTTGCTATGCATAAGATCTTTAACTGTCTATTTATTTTGCGCGGTCGTTTTTTTAAAAAAAAATTTAGCCTCATGAAATATGTAAATTAAATTAGAGTAATGGAGTTTCCACTTTGAATCTATTTACCATTAACGGGTTTTTTACTTTAACTGAATAGTTCACTAATAAAATATCTTCAAAATGTAAATAATTAAATATTATTAAAATAAATTATATTAACTAAACAGTTTGCTTTTTAAATTCAGCTTCATAGACAGTTCTGTTGTGATATGTGCTACTTATATCGACATGAGTAGTATATAACGATAATCAGGATTAAAATGTCTGTCAACAGAAAATCGAAAAGAGAAGAATGAGAACAGAAAGTATTTGGTATGAAAAAAATGAAGAGACAATGGAGTATGAGACGACTGACTGATGTTTGCTTAAAGGAACAGTCAAGTTTTGGACAATTAATTGACATTTTGCAAATTAATTATTCATTGTTTAGTTCTCAGATTTCATTAAGACGTTGTGTAATTTTGTGTTGAAATACATTCGATTGCCCCCACTTGTGTTATCATTCACTACACTGTTTTTTTCGCTTTGTGAGTAAGCAAATTTCATCACTAGAAAACACTATAGATGAACAATAAGGGAAGTTGTCAATGAGTTCCTAATGAAAATTTATTATTGACTAGTTGAGGTATGGTGGAGAATACATGTAGCTTGAGTGAAGATGTTAGAGGTGCTCCAGTGTTTAAGCTGGATAAATTGGTTGTGAAACTTTTTATTGTGCTTCTAGACAATATTATCAGCTTGTTCTTTGATGAGAAGTGAGACATTAGAATTTCTTAACAACTGATTGACTGTTTGTTCTATTGACTTAGAATTTAGTAATTGTTTAAGCAAAGATGGATAGTGGCCAGCAGTGGAATCAATGACGCGCGTTTCGTCCTATTTGGGACTCATCAGATGGATATATCTGAATCCCGATGTTGATGTTCACTCTGAGGCTCGAACCCAGTACCATTCGCTTACAAACGGCATTGCGTTATTTACTTACCCACTGAGTGCTGATAGCTACTTGCTTGTGCAACGGGGTGAAGTTTAAATTCACTTGGTGTTGTTTATTTGAATCTTCCCATTGATGTTTTAGGACTGCAATTGATCAGTCTCTTATTGGCATATGTACATACTGTGTGTATTGCCTCGATATAGCCTTAATTCACAAACATTGCAGTCCTAAACATCAATGGGAAGATTCAAACAAACAATACTAAGTGAATTTAAAATTCGCCCCATTTCTCAAGCAAGTGGCTATCAGGACTCAGTGACTGAGTGGATAACATGATGGCGTTTGAAGTGAAAGGTACTGCGTTTGCTTCACAGAGTGAACATCAACAAACCTGTTATGCAGGTACATTCAGGTGACGAGTCCCAAATAGGACAAAACGCGCGTCCTGGATTCCACTGCTCACCATTATTCATCTTTGCTTATTTATTCTATTTAGAAATCTCTACTTTCTACTCACATACAAAACCATACGAAAAAAGTGAATACCTTAAAAACGTTCTCTTTAATTGAACTAAAAAGAAAGTAATTATCTTGGGAAATATGAATTGAAACAGAGTACTCTACTTAAAACTATTATAAACTTATTAAGACAACAATCTCAACTTAAGTTTTTCTACTGTTTAACATATTTGAAACATTTTTTACAATTTTTTTTGTTTATCTATCAAGTCACTAAATATGAACAAATAGTGAACAAGGATACGATTAGGGACAATCGAATGTATTTGAGCACAAAATTACAGACTATCTCAGTAAAATCTGATAACCATACAGTAAACAGTTAATTTGCAAACTATCAATCAATTGTCTCAATCTTGACCAATTGCGTTTTGTTTCCGTTCTTTTGTTATCGATCTTCTAGTGAAGTACATTCTCTGCCCGACTACTTACCTGGATATAAGTAACCCACACACCCCCTTTAAAATATTCGTTATTGTGATGGTTCTGCTCAGCATGCCACTTTCTTCTTTTATTACAGTCTGTGCCACGCTCTCCGTCAGAATGTCGAATCTGAAGCTTGCTGACCTCCATAGCTTTGTCAGCCTACCATAGTACCAACATCCGACAACCACCCATGCTCCACCGGCCAGCTGAGCCATCTACATCTGATGTCCGCATAGCAGCCGCACGTCCTACCTCTGCCCTCCGTCGACAGCATCTGCCACAGCTTAGATCGACCTATGAATTCAGCTTAACCTGTATATCAATTGATTATAAATCGTTTGAAATCTAATCTCATGACTGTGGTAAACTATGATATTTTTCTTGTATATTATATGAAAATATCAAATTTACGTCATAAATCTATAATATTTAACTAATCATAACATTAAATACTACTTATTAGTTGTGTTATTTAAGTAGTTGAACCATGTTGAAAGGTTAATTATTATCATTTATCAACAGTTTCATCTTACACGTTCAGGATCAATACTCTCATAGTTAAATTGACATGTATATTTAATAAATCTCTCTAGATTTTTCAATAATTTCCTATAGTAATCTTCACTTTTCAGATTGTAGAAATTTACTTATGTTTTTCTATGATTCTTTAGTAATTACGTCATGAATGACTGTTTAGTTTTATAATTTTCTTCGTGGATTGTTTGTAGTTAGACATTAACACTGTTAAATGCCGGCTCAGTGGACCACAAGTTAAGCACTCATGCGCAAGACCAATAGGTACTGGGTTCGAATCTCATGAGGCGAGATCGTGTATGCGCACTGCTGAGGAGTCCCACAATAAAACGAAACGACTGTCCAGTGCTTTCAGATTTACCATGCTTGTCTAGCTTCAATTGACTTATGATTTCAACCATAAAATTACTAAAATCTCCACAAAACCCCCTTTCTGATAATGTTGTATAATTTGACAAGATTAGTTTAATAATGAAAGATAATTGATCAGAATAAATTTGGGAATCAAATTTTTAAAATAGGAGATTGATTCATTGAATCTGTTTTACTGTTTTATATATCAATAAGTAGTTCCTATTCAGTTAAATGAGAGTTACATAGATTGATCCCTAGTATCAAATGTATGATATAATAATCGGTAATCAATGATTAACGTCAAATTATTTAGATGATAGGTAATATTTGTACTCTAGGATGAGGGTTTTTAATGTTTCTTTTATTGATTTTCTCGACAATATGATCACCACGCACTTCAATAAGTAATGAGTAACAAAAACGTTTCTTCAATTAATCAATATCTTGTTCCGTTCACCCAGAGTTTGTTTCATTATTGTCCATAACTGTATTGCTTTCATTTGTATGTTCTCTTCATGTTTTTAATTATGATGTTATCATTGACCTTAAAGGCCCTTATTCTTTTCGCAAACGATCAATAGATGAGATTGATTTTCATATCTTTATTGATTACTGCTTGAACAGAGTGCTAGGCTTCTAAGAATCTCCAACTCATTTTGCGTTTTTTCTGTCCCAAACGACATTAGTTTCACAAGCAAACTCATGATCATAATATATATGAGGAGATCTTGATCGTAGTTTTCAATAGGTAGCTGATACTCAAGTGAATTCAGACTGAACTGGCGTACTCCTTTTCCTATTTAGTTACTTATCTACCATAGAACTGAGATATTTACAGCTGATTGGTCTCTGGATACCAATTAACATCACATTTATTTACTCCTTACTGATGAGTACCAACTAACATGAAACCTGAGTTCAAGGTTTCCTCCACACTAATTCCAAACATCTAGCAATATCACATGTAGTTCAGGATATCTGGTCCACTCTATCATACGGCGGTGATCAATTTTACTATATGACAATGAAAATATGGGCTTTATTTGATAATTTTTTCGTAAAATATGGAAGTCCTAGTATAAACACTGTCACCATCCTGTTACAATACAGGATTTAACCAGTATTCTGAGTTACGTGTTTTACAACCAGCCTTTTACGACGAGAATTAATGAGGGAGAACTCTTAGTTCTCTGCATTTGTTTTGCCGAATATGATGTTTTACTAACATTATGGAAACTGATTTTTTTCATCTTAGTTGAAAAATCTCTTATATTAACCGTTTATCTAACCAATCAAGTGCATTATTGAAACATGTATAACAAACCGTCTGGTTGTTACTAAGCAGCGAAATCAATCTCTTGACATATTATGAAAATTTTTCATTTGCCTATTTTTTTTAAAAATCTATTAATGTATCTACGATTGTCTCATAAGTCACAGTTGATTTTTACGGTAGTTGACATGTTACAAAAGATTTTACCTCAATCTTCAAGTATTTACTACGTATTTCTGAGATTATGTAATCAAGTATCGTTAGTGGTCTCAACAATAGTGGAAAAAAATATTCATAGATAATAGTAATAATAATAATAATAATAGGAGGTAAAACCCGACTCACACGTCCTCGTCGTGCCTCCTAGATCATGGGACTAACGTGAGCGGTAACCCGGGTGGTGGAGATCAGCCTAATCAACCACTCTACTTATACCCACATATGATTACAAAAGCAACAAAGAATCGTTGCATAATTATTATTGGTTCAAAAAAGAAAGAAGGAATGAGTCTGCCCAAAAAAATAAAAGAAAGATCTGTCCAAAAAAGAAATATGTAATGATTCTGCGTAAGCAATGCAAAAACAGCTATTGAACCCCGGTAGTTGTGCTATGCTTCGATGTAGCATTCTTCTTCAGAAGGGCCTACTAAGCTTCACCACATTTCTCTTCTTATATATTAATATTAACAATGATTTTATTAGTGAAATTACAACAAACCTTTCGTCGGTAATATATCACGGAAATATTAGATGAAATAATTCATCATCTTACATCATATATGTTTAGCTATCTTTAAGAGAAACATTGAATATAGTTTGATTGTTAAACACTTAAAATCGTGGATTGGTTGAAGTTAGACATTAACACCATCGGATGCCGGCTCAGTGGTCTATCAGTTAAGTGCTCTGGCGCGAGACTGATAGGTCCTGGGTTCGAATCTCTCCAGTGAGGAATTGTGGATGCGCACTGCTGAGTCGCCCCATAATAGGACGAAACGGCTGTCTAGTCCAGGTTTTCCCTGGTGGTCTAGCTTCAATTGACTCATGATTTCAACTGTGAAAATACTAAATTCTCCACAAAACCCCTTCCGATCTATAAACACTTAAAAGTTTGTTTTCGGCACTTGGTAATGCAACACTGTCCGGTAACCCATATTATTATGATGGGAAAGGTTCAGAATCTGATACTGATACAGAGTGTTCTACACGCTGAACCCATAACTGACTAATTGAGCTAGAGCAAAAGAATGAATGAGAAAGTCTATTGGGCTACCAACAACGGTGACAGAGACATAACATATATGTTGCACAAATTAATACAAAATCAATAATAACTTGATATGTAGTATATCTCACACAATAACGTTTCTGACTCAATCTTAATTCAATATGTTTTCTAATATTGACAATATTAGGTTTAGTATTGTTTTAAATCTATTGATTATGAGTGGAAGATAATTACGGTTCATTTGTGAAATTATTTAGCAAAGGGTACAGATAAGGATGGTGGTTGGAGCATTCTATCAGCACTAAGACGGACTTGACACGCATGACATCGATCACCACGCAGTGATCAATCAATTATGAAAGGTACAGATTATTTATTCAAAGTTCATCCACTAAATTAAATAACTTACAAGTAGATTCCGGGGAATTTGGAACCATCATTACAGTGCAACTACTGATTCACCTTTTAACCTGTTGGTTGACGTTAAACGGATAATATAAGAATCTAATAATGGTATAGTAAGCAGAGATGGATAGTGGCTAGCAGTGGAATCCAGGACGCGCGTTTAGTCCTATTTGGGACTCGTCAGATGGATGTACCTGCATCTCAGAGTTGATGTTCACTCTGAGACTCGAACCCAGTACCCTTGCTTCAAACGCCATCGCGTTATCCATTCGGCCACTGAGTCCTGATGGACACTTGCTTGTGCGATGCGGTGAAGTTTAAATTCATTTAGTATTGCTTGTTTGAATCTTCCCATCGATATTTTAGGACGCAATACGCACAGTATGCACATATGCCAATTAGAGACTGACCAGTTGCAGTCCTAACACATCGATGGGAAGATTCGAACAAGCAATACTAAATGAATTTAATAATGGTATACTTTTCCAGTTGTCATGACACCGGAGACAGTTTAGAACAAGCTTAACGGTAAATAGAATCACTTTCCAGAAAAATCTCAACGTAACTGTTTATAAAATATCAACATTGCACTTATATTCATTGGATAGCCAGGGATAAGACAACACTTTCTCGCGACTTTGGGTTACCAACCGAATTTGAGTTAGCCGATGTGTTAATTTAAAACGCTGTTGCACATAGCTTGCTGTTAAAACTAGTAATTTTCATCATATTTCAGATATCTAATTGATTGGATTATTATTTCCTTAAGTAATAGTGTTAATCCCAGTTTATTTAGGTTATGAGTGTTAAAATTTTAAATATTAGGGTTAGGCGTTGAGGTTTAAGAGTTTTACGGTTAGGATCAATGAGTAAGACGTTTTTCGGTTAACTGAGGTCTAAGAGTTTCACGCTTGTTAGAATTTTATAGATGTGGAGCTAAGAACTAGGGTCTATCCTGATAACAGGGCTATAATTTCCATCTCGAATTACCATTATTTATTTTCGCTAAGTTAGAACTCTTCGCCAAACCAATCTTTCTTATTTTATGTCTCAATGGGTATATTCTGTTTACTAAAAGACGGCTTTTCAACAGACTTATCATATAAAAATTGTAAGGGTTTAATTCTGTAAAGAAAATGGATACCGTGTGTTGTGACTTTAAGTCCAGCTAGTGTCGCGTGGTTTATTCGCCAATCAAAATACAACTTATACAATCTTAGTACTGTACCAAAACTCATAATGCTCGACCAGTCTAGCGTCCTTATCAGTCCTTTATCCGCCTAGCCTTTCCATTCGAGTCCAGAACACCAATAACAGCTCCCACTATGCGAATCATTTATTTCAAACATACTTGGTTTATATACCAGACAGACAGACCACATCACGCGATGAAATACAAAATAATATTTGTACAAGATCAAGCTAAATGTGGCTGTGAACATGGGATACATTAATCAATAAACTAAACATAATTTGGGAACAGTAAATCGTACAGTAATAGTTCATAAATCCAAATGAAGCTGATAATAAAATAAATATAGATATACACGATCAAGTTACTTAATAGTTAGACCATAAGAATATACATAGAATAATAGTCCATTAATAGGTCCCAGAAATCACCCATACTTATGTTTTCGCTATGATATAACAATATGCACATATGCCAATTAGAGACTGACCGGTTGCAGTCCTAAACATCAATGGGAAGATTCAAACAAACAATACCAAGTGAAATCCCATTATAGTAAACGTATAAATATTCATCAATAATAGTAAACATAAAAAACATCAAATATGGAAGAAATAATTTGTAAACATAGAATGAATTCCTAGAATAAAGAGAAAACAAAGAGAATGAATGCAGCTAATCTATTATGACTAACTTCATTTAGTATTGTTTGTTTAAATCTTCCCATTAATGCTTAGGACTGCAACTAGTCAGTCTCTTATTGGCATATGTGCATACTGTGCGTATTGCCTCGATACTGCGTTCGAGTCTCAGAGTGAATATCAACAAGTCTGTTATGCAGGTACATCCAGCTGACGAGTCACAGATAGGACTAAACGCGCGTCGTGCATTCCAACGCTGGCCACTATCCATCTTTGCTTATTATGACTAACTCTTAGCCAATATCATGTATATTAAACCTAAAATTCCTCCATTCATTATGATCTATTTGCTGTGTTTATCATTTATTGATTTATTAAAGGAAAAGAAATTACGGAAGAAAAAAAATGATTTAAATGAAATGATACCGGAAACAATTAAAGTATGAAAAGTTATTCACATAAGCGTGATCCAACAAATCATTTTTTTTAAAAAAAGAGAGGGGGTAGAAAAAGGGAACTTTCTAAATGACAGGCAAGTTTTTCTTTTTTTTTAAACAAACATTTTAGCTAGAAACTAAATTCAAAAAAAAATTTCTTTTTCTTATAAATTATTTGAATAGAATAGATTAACTGAAAACTTGAAAAGTTCTTTGTTTGCATTAAATGATGTATCCTACGAATGAGTATTAAAAAAAAGCGCCGATGGGTATATTGTGGGAGATAATAAATGGCAATGTGTTTGTCCTGTTCTTTTCATTTAAACAGTTTACTACTTCCATATATATATATATATGACTTTTATTGACTGGAGATGTGATTCCAGGTAGATCGTTTGTTGTTTGTTATTGAAATATACATGTCGTTAATCCTCGTACAATAATCATCGACTTAACTAGCGTTAGTGAATAACGGAATTAAAAGAAGTCAAATACAAGAATGAATTTTCAAATACGTACAATCGTTGATTGATAGCGAGGAGAAACAAAATGGTACGCAATGGAGAAGATGAGTGAGCCAATTCGATTTAATCAAGCTTGAATCGATATTTATAGTTGAATAGAAATAAGTTGCAGGCACATAATGAGTAAGGTAAGTAACTAGCATACATACGATCATATAAAAAAGGTCAGGATTAATAAGCAAATGAATCATAGAGTTGTGGAGATAGGCTTAATAAACCTAATTTGTAAATAGTTTTTGATATCTTTTGCATTTATTTTGTTAATTTTTACAATCTGTACATTTATCACTAAACGATTGTACTTGTTGTTGAGGTGTATGACTTTGAACACTGATTTCCTTCCGTGTTTTAACTCCAACATAGCACGACACTGTTAACTGCTCATAAATAAATACACTCTTATACACACGCCTCTCGTTTTATCATGCTTGTGGATATGATAATAGAACTATTAATTAACTATCATCTATATTTATAGACTGTTGTAACATTCCTATTGTATTCTACATTTGGCTAACTTACTGGAGCCATATCGACCTCATTGGGATTATTAATCATCTATAATTGTGGATTCTGGTACCAAAGTCAATAGAACACGCACCATCCAGCTGATTTAAGTAACGTCCCTTAACTTTTATTTGTGTTAATAACTTATAAGTTGTTTATTATTACATTAACTTTTGGACGTAATAACTTTATTGCTATTTTTGGGTTAATATACCTTTTGGTCCGCCACAGAGTAAAACTGTAGCTTGAGAAGAATGGATAAACTGGTTTGTCCAGAAGCTAAAATAACCTATGTGAGCTTGACGTAGGATCAGTCATTACAGTCTTGTATTATGTTAACATATGAAACAAGTCATGACATTTTTTCATATTTAGCAATGCGCTTCTGTACATATGTTTTAATAACTATAAAACGACAATCCATTTAGTTTTCGCTTATTAGGAATATTATTTTCTATAGTTGGGGTTACGAACTGGTATTTGTTAGATCACCATTGAAAATTGACAAGTATTCAACTCTTGTATACCGACAACAGTGATTACACACGACCTCATCAGGTAATGAATCCAGGTTGTATACATCTCTAGTGTTCCTTTATTGATCAAACCGATGTGTCAACACCCGATGCTTTACACTTTCTAACTTACATTAATTAACTTTACGATGACGATTGTTGAGCGAATTCAATGTATTTAGATGCCTATTGAATGATCGGAAGGTTAGACCTGAAATTCCCAAATTCTATCCCCAGAACAATCTTGGATCATTACTGACCAAGCGATTAATACTAGTATGAACCAACTTTGTAGTGTGAAACTGGTTTTTCATCGTTATTCAATTAAAGTCAGTTCATGATATAGATTGTATAATCCAACAAACATTAAAATCCTTTACACTAAAAATATGTTTTCCTATATATTTGTTATTTGATTCATTCATAGTTAATGAAATAGATGAAATTAAATCATTATTTCTTTTACCCTGTCTCGTAAACGAATTTTCTGGAACTTCAATATAAAATAGTTACTTACACACCGGAGATAATCGTGTGTATGTATATATTATTGACAAAATGATATTTCTCCTATCTCTCAATAATTTCTGATAGCTGCCAATTTGTGATTAACCTTTTATTTAACCAATAGTCTGATTAATCCATTATATAACGTTCCATCCAACAAAACAGAACTCTTCAATGATCCAATTCTTCTTAATTAACACTATTATGATTGTAATTTAACAGTTGAGTTCATGAGTCAATTGAAGCTAGACAACCATGGAAAACCTGGAAAAACTAAACGGGTGTTTCGTCCTGGTATAGGACTCTTCATCAGTGCACATACACTATCCCTTTGGTAGGACATTCGAACCCAGGACTTATAGGTCTCGCGTACGAACGCTTAACCTCTAGAACCACTTAGCCGGCACCTAATGGTGTTAATGTCTAACTTCAACCAATCTAAGAAATTGAGCAACTATCCACCATTGTCTTCAGTTAGTTACTATTACAAAATAGACCCGATTATTATTATTGATGATTTGTGAAGATGATCAAATGATTAGTGTATATAGTCTATCATGAACTTCATATTGACATGAACCAAATCACAAACTATATACTACTTAATAGTATTAAATAACAATCTAATTCAACCAGATAGATCTAGATATGATAACCTGCTTCATATTGAAAAACATAACTACATTGATTTTCCGAAATAATAATTTTTTTTTTTAATTTTTCCTATAAAATAAATTATTATTGATACATAAACTATACATAGATACAATTGAGTAGTATAGCTTGGATACATTACATTAAATAAGAAATAAATGGCTATTGATTTAAACAAAAAAAAGAAGATAATTATTATGAATAATATTACGTAATTCAAATCGAATTATTATTTGGATAAAAAAAGTCCATTAACCGTAATGGAAAGATATTGTTCCTTTTTTATAGAATAAACATTTTCATCAATTCATATCAAATATATATTTAATATCAGAAAGGGTTTTGTGGATATTATTAGTAATTTCAATAGTTGAGATCATGGGTCAGTTGAAACTAGATCATCACGTGGAAGTACTGGACGGTCGTTTCATTCTATTGTAGGACTCTTTAGCAAAGCTCATCCACAATCCCAATCGCGAGATTCCAACGCAGGACCTACTAGTCTCACTCCAGAGCGCTTAATCATTAGAACCACTAAGCCGTCATTCAACGGTGTTAATGCCTAAATTCAACCAGTCCACGAAATCGAGCGACATATCTGCCATTGTTTGAAGTAAGCTACTATCTCAAAACAGACCTGCTTGAACTCTACTGGTCACTGCTTCTCACTTGAACTCCAGGATATACCTCTTGAAGCCAGTCACTAATGAGTATAAGTTGATTAATATTAGAAGGGGTTTTGTGGATATTATTAGTAATTTCGATAGTTCAGATCATAAGTCAATTTAAAATAGACCACCATGGAAAATCTGAAGGCACTGGACGGCCGTTTCGTGGATGTGCACTGCTGAGGAGTCCCACAATAGGACGAAAAAGCCGTCCACTGCTTCCAGGTTTTTCATGATGATCTAGCTTCAGTTGACTCGTGATCTCAACTATTGAAATATATTTAAGCTAAGATTTTACTGAAATGTCTTGTATAGAAAAAAATACGAACTCATGACTATTGGTGAATACTTCCGAAAAAATAAACTGAATAAAATTTACCTAATATTCTTTGTTTAAATCTTCTCATTGATGCTTAGGACTGCAACTGGTCAGTTTCTTATTGGCATATGTGCATACTGTGAGTATTGGCTCGATAATTCCTTAATTGAAGCAATCGTTACTTGGTTCGAGTCCCAGAGTGAACATGAACTCTGAGATGCAGGTACATCCAGCTGACGAGTCCCAAAAAGGACTAAACGCGCGTCGTGCATTCCATTGCTAGTCACTATCCACCTTTGCTTATAATAAACTGAATAGTTACACAGTTGCTTTTTTCAAAGTTTAATAAGACTGTTTGATATCTATTTTTTTATAAATGAAGACTGAATGGGAAAAAATGTTCTATTAGTTGGGTAAAAGTAGTCACTAAACCAATAGGTCACCTAATATCATTGTGGGTATCACTCTTGATTAAGTAATCAAGTATAGGTTTACTTAGTATGAAATCAGATGCTGTTAAATATAAAACCTTGTTACACTACATAGTAACCGTTATTGAATTAATTGAATCACAGCTTTAAACTATATTTTAGTGGTTTAAAGTTAAGTTTTACGAGCACTAGAATAAACGTACACATGAAACAGAACCTTAGGACTGGAAGTACTTTTTAATTTGGGACGATTACTAAACATATTAATTCGTGCATCTACCAGTTCACCTGCTCTTGTGGATCAAGGTACATCGGCCGTAGTCAGCGCTCGCTTTCAACTCGGATACGAGAACATATTCCAGTTTGGTTCTACAAGGGTGAGCTCAAACCAGAACTGTGCGTACAAAAGAAGTACGTCTTATCATTATCGTTATTATTATCATTCTATTATTATTATTACTGCATTTCCCCTTTACTTATGTCTTATATTCTTATTATTTTATTCATGAATACTCATCATATCACCTCATTTATTCTTACACCTCTATGACCTTTAAAGACCTTTAATTATTGTAACCAAAACATTTTATTCATTATTATTCATCATATTATATTCACTAAATCTATTGTTATTATCAGAAGGGGATTTTGTGGAGATTTCAGTAGTTTCAAAGTTGAAATCATGAGTGAATTGAAGCTAGACCGACATGGAAAACCTGGAAGCACTGGACGGCCATTTCATCCTATTATGGGACTCCTCAACAGTGCGCATCCACGATCCCGCACTGTCGAGATTCGAACCCAGAACCTACCAGTCTCGCGCCATATTACTCATATTACGTAATCTAGTATTATAATCTTTCTATTACGTCATCTTGGCTATAAGTGTTCACATTTCCTCATGGAATTAGTACTTTAACAAAACATTTTCGTATATATATACGATTTACTTAGTATTGTTTGTTTGGATCTTCCCATTGATGTTTTTAGGACTGCAACTGGTCAGTCTCTTGTTGGTATATGTGCATACTGTGCGTTTCGCATCGATATAGCCTAAATTCACAAGCATGGTAAGCAAAGATGGATAGTGGCTAGCAGTGGAATCCAGGACTCGAAGATTCAAACAAACAATACTAAGTAAAAATCAACTTCACCCCATTGCACAAGCAAGTGGCTATCAGGACTCAGTGGCTGAGTGGATAACGCGATGGCGTTTGAAGCGAACGGTACGGGGTTCGAGTCCCAGAGTGAACATCAACTCTGAGATGCAGGTACATCCATCTGACGAGTCCCAAATAGGACGAATTGCGCGTCCTGGATTCCATTGCTGGCCACTATCCATCTTTGCATATATATACGATTTTTCAGCTTGATAATAAATTTGTTGAAAAAACAGATCCCTTCACTGAACTTCGTGTTTTTAATAAAAATAAAACAAATTTAAACGAATTTCACTCAACTCTAAACAGAAGAACTGAAGGATCACTGATGAAGTTATTAATGAGTTCTCCTGAGAAGTCCCATCTTATGATGAAATATCTATTTCAGCACCAGTTTTCAATTACTTCCCAGATAAATTCAGTAATAAAATCAAAATATCTTTAAAAATAATGCTTCATCATTCATACACATATTTGATCATTGAAAATTGAGTTCAGTGAGAATATGATCATACAGATCTTGCATAATCACATGTCTAAATCTTTGAATAAGACATTTTGATTAGCTCAGTTACTAAATTGCAAAGGCAGCATTTCTACAGTTGAAGAACATATGGAACTCAAAACAACTCTCAGCTAACTTCAAAGTGAGAATCTTCAATACAAACGTCAAGACAGTCCTACTATACGGAGCTGAAACGTGGGGAACTACTACAACCATCGTCAAGAAGGTAAAAGTATTTATAAACAGTTGTTTTCGCAAAATAATCAACATTCATTGGCCAGATACTGTCAGCAACAGCGTTTTATGGGAGAGGACAAACCAGCTTCCAGATGAAGAGGAATTTAGGAAAAGACGTTGGAAGTGGATCGGACATACATTAAGGAAATCACCAGACTGCATCACGAGGCAATCCCTAACTTGGAATGTTGAAGGGAAGTGGAAAAGAGGAAGGCCAAATAACACATTACGTCAGGAAATAGAAGCAGATATGAAAAGGATGAATGTTAACTGGAATGAACTGGGAAGAATTGCCCAGGACAGGGTTGGATAAAGAATGCTGGTGGGTGGCCTATGCTCCTCCACAAGGGGTAACAGGCGTAAGTAAATAAGTATGTAAGCAGTTACTAAATTGCGTTTCCAAGAAGATTCTTGATACAATAATGTTTTAAAGATAAACTGTTTTTTTTCGACCCATCTCAAAACATAACCATCAGCTTACTTGAGCTTGTACAGCATGTTGTATTGACCAAACAAGACTTACTCTTTCTAAACTCATATTCGAGTACTATTCAACATGATTATTGAAAAATCAATGTAAATCATCGAACTACTTAATAGTTGAACATCTTATCCATTCTGATGTTCACCAAAAATTTAATTTAAAGTTATTCCTAAAAAGTGAAACAAACTGGTTCTAAGGAGAACCAGATAAGAAACTTGTACATAGGGGGGAGGGCATTCATCCATATCAACTCAAACCTATTTACTATTTGTTTTTTTCGAAGTTATATATATTCACTTCTTTAGTTTATCATGATTCTAATACCTCTTGTTAGTTATTTCTTCCCACGTTTCTTTCTCACTTCTTTATCTTCTTATAACCCTCAAGTGGACAATTATCTTTCATATCTAAGTTATATTATCTTATTCTAACACCCGTTCATTCAGATTTTTTTGGCTCCTATAATCGTCAAGGTGATAATCTTGAATTTCTTGTTACTATATTTTATTTCATACTTATCATTCTTTGACTATGATTTAACTTTTAATATCTTTAATAATGATTCTAAAATTCTCTGTTTCTTATAGATTACTAAATATAAAACTATAACGATTAAATACAAGTGTTTGTTTTGTTTTTGAGCACATTCATTTTTTCGACCATCCTTTTGAATCCTCAATAGTTATGCAATAACTCTTTGTAGCATTCGTAATTGTTTGCGTGTTAGATAGAATGATTGATTGGGCCGATCTCCATCACCCACATTACCGCTCACGTTAGTACATGGGATGGTTGTCATGATCCAGGAGGTACGACGAGAACGTATGAGGCGGATTTTGACTCCCAAATACAAATGTACACCCCTAAAAAACGAAAAAAATTTTTTTTTCGTTAAATTTTTTTTCATTTTGTTTAATAACTTAATGGTTTTTTTCTTCCCTTTTTTTAAGATAAATCAATATCAGAACAATGAAGGAATTAATCTGCAAATTATTTGAATTTAGCGAATAAAATCTTTAGGTAAATTCAGACTACATATCTTTGATCAAAATCATTGAAGGGGGGGGTGTTGAAAAAATATACTTTTGTCTATTCTACATATGTGTTGGTCTCGAACTATGAACAGAACACGAGTGAGGACAATCGAATGTATTTAAGCATAACTTATAGACTATCTTATTAAGATCTTACAACCATACAGCAAACAGTTAATTTGCAAAATAACAATCAATTGTCTCAATCTTAACTGTTCCTTCTGTAAATATCAGTTCATCTTCTCTAATTTCATTGTTCATGCATTTTTCTACCAATTGCGCTTCATTTCAGTTCTTTTCTTATCGGTCTTCTGCCAAGATACATTCTATGTCTGATCATCACCATATACTACTTATGAGGGTATAAGTAGACAACACTACACTATGACGAAAAGATAAATAGGATAAAATAGTTGTTTGTTCAATTTGAAGTTCTTGTGATTTTGATGAAACATTATGGATTGGTAAAAGTATCAATATAGTTACTTTGTCACCAAATATCTTTGATATACAAGAAATTAAATGAGACTTATGTGGTCTTTCAACTAAACTTGAAAGTTCTAGGTTCAATACCCGGTAATATCTGGAAGTATTTCGTTGAGTAGATTTAACTAAGGACAAAATAGCAGTACAGAGCCTTTTGATTTCATTGGTTATCTAACTAAGGTTGCTTATTGTTCTCAACAACATTCAATAATCACTATAAACCCTCATAGTGATAAATGTAACCATAGTTTGCATGGTATTAACTTTAATCGCTTACAATGATAATATACTTTAAGTAATTTTCCAGAAAATATAAAGTAGAGTAAAAGAATTTTGTAGTGAATTACATTTCCAGAATATAAGCTTAATGATTATGAAGGATTTCTAAAATAAACTGAAAATAAAGGGAATGACAGACATTGTTCTACTCTTGTAGATTTTGTTTTACATGTTGAAATCCGTTATAGAACAGATAAGAACCTAGAAGTATATAACATCCATTTTATATCAATTCATAGAACTATTGAACAATACTCATCCATATTATTGAAGGATATCAGGCCAAGGATCTTCAACCATGTAGCAAGTGTTTAACTTGTAAGTCATTTCATCAGTATATAAACTATGTTTTATAATTATTAGGATAACAAGTATATGGAGGCTGAACTGTCAGAAATAGTTGGTTTCATCAAAAATAAACTTTTAGATAAAACACTATCTCAGTAGACGAAGCACTTATCAATAGATATTGCCGGCGAACTAAGCTGATATCTAAAACAACCAAATTATCACTCAACAGTTTGTATATTTTTACGTCAGTTGATTCGTTGTACTAAACGGTCATTATTTCTGTTACCTGTTACATCACTAACAAATATTTGCCGATCATTCGCGAATATAGTGTCAACGAAAAAAAAATATTTTCGTCTCCATAATTCGAAATATGAAATGAGTAAAAATGTAGTTCTTCTCCTTACATTTTGTAATATAACAGTATACTTGTAGGGGACGAACACTTGTTGTGGATAACTTATTTATTAATGTGAAATTACAATTATGAAAACCATAGATTAAATACTTTATTTGCGCATCCTTCATCAGCTGTCCTTTACATCCTTCATCGTTCTCCCAATTCTGTTGTTATTAGAATTGCTTTCTGTTTTCTTTTTCTTTTCTTTTCAGTTTAATTTTCTCAATCTTCTTTTGACAAGCATCCGACCTTAAATTGGTGTTATATACTACTTACATCTGTCAACATAAGTAGCATACACCACATTTTTGTTTATTACAAATAATGTGAATGATGATGGTGCTTTAGTTAAGTGAAAGGATTAATAAATAGTATGGCAGAGAAGAATTAGTCAGTTGTTTAACTATTGACGTTAATTATGCAATTAGTAAGAACTGTCTCATAAACACTGAGGGTGTACATTGTATGAATGTTTCTAGCCACATTATTCAGTTAAATTTTTAAATTAATAGCTTAGTAACTTTCTCAATGTAATATTTGAGCAAATTGTTGACAAGAGATTATTAATGGGGGGAAATATTTTTTGCATTTAATATGAGTTTATTGTATGAGAATATTTTTCACAAACTATTTGAGGTATAAATTCACTTAGTATTGTTTGTTTGAGTATTCCCATTGATGTTTAGTATCGACCAGTTGCAGTTCTAAACATCAATGGGGAAGATTTAAACAAACAATACTAAATACATTTAAACTTCTCACTATTGCACAATCAAGTGGCTATCAGGACTCAGTAGCTGAGTGGATAACGCGATGGCGTTTGAAGCGAATGTTACTGGGTTCGAGTCCCAGATAGGAAAAAACTTGCGTTCTGGATTCCACTGCTAGCCACTATCCATCTTTGCTTACAATATTTGAGGTATAGTATAAAAACAATTAGTACAAATTACAAAGTGTTCATTGGTAGAAATTCACAATCAAACACTAAAATTCATTGATAAGATAGATCACTAACGTAATAGTATGTAATTCCAGTTCAGTTCTCATGGTTATATTAACATCAACAACAGGAAGAAAGGATGTAAAAGCAGACATAATGGAATTGATTTATTACTCTCATTACATCTCTCTTAATTTGTTTTAGAATTTCCTTCAAAAAGGAATCAGTAGAGAAGATCTGTTAACTAGTCTTCTTCTCTATGTACATTATTAAATTAAATAAGTTAGTAATATATTAGAAGCAATAAAATGAAGTGAAACAGAGAGAAATTATAATTACAATAGAATTAGAAGTATCATGAAGCATATAGAGGACAACTAAAGGAAAATGTGCAAATATTATATTTAATGTATAGTCAGTCAGTCATAACGTAGAACTTCGTACGTACGTACATCAGTTCGACTTGCCATACCATATTAGCACAGAGATGCAGTTGTCGATTCAAATCCCATAGTGGTAGAAGTAGTAAGAGTATAAGCAGTAATCTGAAAGATTAGGGTTTGAAGATGTTATTGAAGGAGCATAATCCAGCGAAATAAATTTGGAAAGAAAAAAAGATAGAGATATGAAGAATTCAGAAGATTAGAATTTGGTAGAACACAAAGAGTGTATGCACCTTCGCCATTCCAAACAATTTTGAGCCATGTCATTTAAAGGTCTGTAACCATCGATTGCTATCATCTCGCGAATCCCAACCAGGTAGTCTACACCTACCAGCATGGCTCATGTGTAGGATATCAAAAAATGTTTAATCTAGATACAGAATTCTCAGCGCAAAGTAATTCAACAAGCTTCCTTTCCTTATTTCTTTATCGATTCTGACAATAAATAGTGAATGATCCTCAGTTAGATGTTAGTAGTTCAGGAATCGACATCTGAACAATGATCAATCTTTTCAATGCATATTGACATCCACCAAAATGTCTCTGATTATACTTCTTTGTAAGTCGTACAGTGAAAGATCGTAAACTTTTTATAGATGAGCAAAAGACAGGTAACTTGTTGAGATATGTTGATGTCAGCAACAGGTAGCCTAGATATTCAGGCAGGCCCCCAAAGTTTCTTTTTTCCATATATCATTTAATGATGAAATTAATTAAGAAAATTATTTTTGTTTATAACATTTTTTTGTGATATTCATAGAAAGTAATCGACTGAATAAAATTCAATCTCGACTTGTCGGTAAAATTAGCTTTCCTCGTTGAAATCGAGTACCTACTATTTGATAGAGTAATCGACTTTACCAAATTAACTTAAGAAATTTCTTAACCTTAGGCTTTTTATAGATCAAAATCGAAAAAAATTCTTGGTGTCGTTATCACTTTATGATCACATGTATAGTTAACTTTAAAGAATAGTATTCAGGTTATTGTTTTGTTTTGTTTTTATATCAAATTCATACTTTAATAAATATTCCTTGACTGTAGCCGCTACCTTGATGTGGTGGTCGGGCTTGCCTATCGTGATGACCCAACTGAGCTATATTAGCTGGAACATATATTCTTGTAGGTTCTTTGAATAACATCTTCAAACTCTAATCTTTCCGATTACTGCTTATACTTTTACTACTTCTACCACTATGGGCTTTGAATTGGTAACTGCATCTATGTGCTAATGTGCTATGGCAACTCAAACTGATGTACTTTCGTACGAAGTTCTACATTGTGACTAACTGACTTAATAAATATTCGATAGTAAACAAAACAAAATGTTATGTTCACGATAGGCTGGATCAATTAGATACATCATTTGAACGCCAAATGAATGATACAATATATTCAAAGGTATACACTAATGATTGTTGTTTGAATTAATTATCTGAGTGATACGTGTGTATTCATGAATAAGCTTGTGTATATTAATATATTCGGTAGGCTAATAAAGCTTTCAACTCAATCTTTTACCTTCTCACTCAAGTACACAGTTTGCCTAGAGAATATTAGATGTGTACATCAGTAGCCGAATCAAACAACTACCCAACATAACAAATAGTTTTTAATTTTGCTACTCACAAAAACTTCAATTGATAGACACGATTTGTAACTCAATTGAGTCTTGTTAGTAGTGTTGTATTCTAATTTAAGTATATGATTACGTTTCTACATCTCTTCCGTTGTACACTAATCGTATTAGGCGTTTTCAACTTTTTTCCAACTCTATAAATGTCAGGAATTTAAAAAAAGGTATAATTCAGTGATGAAATCAATCAATTTATCGATTTTTAAGATTAGATCCATACATTGACCTATTGATTAGCCATTAAATCAATTCATTCAAATTTATTGATTGACTGAAACATTTAAAGTAATGAGTAATTTATCATAATCATTGTGGATGTCGTTTTATTAACGGCTGGATAATAAATTAATCTACTTTCTCTGTCTTATTTTATTCCTTATATCAACAAAGCAGTCATGTTTGTTTCAATAAATAGCAGTTAGAAGTATTTCGTGGTCATAGTGAGTGGTCTTACGAGTAGCTCAGGTCATAATAATCTTCAAAAACCAGTCTTGTATCAGCCCGTAAATGCCCTGGTAGGGCCGAAAGATGGGAGAGTCCGCTCCTCCTCACTAAAATGCTCTCACATGGCCACGCGTTTATAGCCTCTGCCAGGTAAGTCGTAATCACTGCCTTCTCGTGGAAGGAGTGTTGTTTACGAAATTGACAGGACGAAAAGAGAATGTCCGGAGCTTTAACTGGGTTGGTGGACAAGGCGAGTCCACCTATGGGAGTAGGAAAACCCTGATTCCAAACCAATACTGCACATGGACTCCAGTATCCTGAGGGAACAAATGGCGTATGAATCAATCGTTGATCACCGACTACCATGGGACTGTATCTCCTCACGATGCCCCACTGCCTTGTGGATCAGACTTTGAGGTCAAAGGCTCCGGGTGTGACCACCTAAGAAAACCACCTGCTTCAGTTTGGGCACTTGGGAAGTATCACAGCCCTCACACAAATCAAATGAGATCTGTGTGGCGCATATATATCTGGTGCCTTTTTGTACCAATTTTATGTGTTTAAATAAATAAATAAATTTAGATCATTAATACTTAACCGTAACTCAAAATTTGAAATACAAGCAATATAGAGACTACTAAACATTATTCTACTTTATAAGCAAAGATGGATGGTGACTAGCAATGAAATCCAGGATGCGCGTTTCGTCCTATTCGGGACTTGTCAGATGGATGTACCAACATCTCAGAGTTGGTGTTCACTATGGGACTCGAACCCAGTACCTTTCATTTTAAACGCCATCGCGTTATCCACTCAGCTACCAAGTCCTGAATTAAGGCTATATCGAGGCAATACGCACAGTATGCACATATGTTAATAAGAGACTGATCCATTGCAGTCCTAAAACATCAATGGGAAGATTCAAATAAACAATATCAAGTAAATTATCCAACTTCCTCATAAATATTCTGAAAGACCGATGTTTTCATCGATATAAACTAAATTCTTCTATTCATAACCATAAAAATCTGCGGTGAACTTTATTAATTATGTAAAATCTGTATACTTTTTTGTATTATTATTATTATTGTTTTTTTTCCCCCCATAAATTATACCCTGTTTTTTGATTAGTTAATAAGTAACTAAAATTGATCACAGTTATTTTAAGCTCATTGTTACACTTAACAGAATCATTGGAAATTGATCGTTAATAAACCATGGAGTAATTTTCATTCTAATAATAAAAGTTATAATGACGAGATTATAATTTATGGATGAACCAATTAGATTAAGGGTAACAGGTTTTGAATTTAGGCGTGAAATTCATTCATCAGTTTGGCTAAAAAGCGTTTTAGCACTTTAGTTGATGTCAGTTAGTGATGAAAACTCTGAATCGAATTCCTAACCCTAACCATCAACTGTTAATCACAATCTTTATTCTTGACACAGGTTTATAACCCTTATTTAGCTTTAGTAAATTGATGAATATTCTTAAAGTCACTTTAGAGTTGCTCAAATGTTGTCCATAAGTTATAGTCTCACCTCTACAATTTTAAAAATAACTTCCCTGGATTTGTCAAGGACCTGGATTTCAAATAGCTGGTCTTAATAATTATCTCTGTTTACCCTGTCAATGTTTCATCACTTATATAACTGTCATCATCATCCGTACCAAATAAACGATAAGATTTACTATTTCAATGCACATATGTTAAATTGTAATTAACTTATAGACCTAAACCACTAAATCGAAAGAAATGCAGAGTCAGTTACATTAAGATTCTTTGTAAGAACCTACAACTAATTTGTTTAACCATATTATAGATAATCTGATATAGGTTTACAGTAAACACTACACACATATGTAGTGAACAAGAATTCAGGTGGGGAAAACCAATTTATTGTTTAATACAAACTACAGTATACCTTCATGAAGTACGAAAACCATATATAAAAAACTTCATTTGCACATCTTTTGTCAATTTTCTTTTACAAACTTCATTGTTCCTTCATTGATATTACTCTCTGTTTACATTGCTATTCTCTTTAATTCGATCTTGTCCACCTTCTGCTGTCAGGCTTTCAACTTCCGATTGTTGGTACACACTACTTATGTCCGTCGATTTAAGTAGCAATTACCTACCTCAGACAATAGAAGGTGGTCACGCGATTTCGTGGATTGGTTGAAGTTGGATATCGGATCAGTGATCTAGAGGTTAAGCGTTTACGTTCGAGACCGAAAGTCCTAGATTTGAATGCCGCATGTGGGATATATATCTTCTATCAGTATCTGCATTTTACTTGATAAAGTGTTATATTCCGTGGTTTTCTTTACCCTAGTTATAAATAAATGAGCGCAAATATTGCATAACCTTAAAAAAATAGATGAACAGATGTATGTCGCATAACACTTTACGGAATCAACTTGTCAGATAAATGTCTACGTTTTTTTTAATAATCAACAGGTGTACATATACATTGATTGACGGTTAGTTACAAAGATAGGGGGAAAAAGCACTTCGATACCAGTGTTTTTTAGGAAAGTAACTGTTTCCTAGTTTATGGTTCATTGTATTTACTTAGATAATTTGTTAAAACAATTCAAAATTTCAATTAATTAAATAACTAAAGTGTGTACAATACATTTATCATATTGTTTGAAGTAAACTTTTTTCCAAAAAGAAACCCTAATGAAACAATCCGTCAATGTAGTTTATAACACGAACGTGTATCAATCCTTATTATCTCGTCCGCCGTTGACTAAGAGTATTGAGTGGGTTTCTATTAGAAAGTCTTCATATATTAACATGGATCAGATCACCGGTTAATGAATTCATCAAGTGGTACCATATCTTGATCTGCCGTTGCTTTGTACGGCCGATGTAACCCACTTCATAAGAGAACCAAAAAGCTGAAGATGACCCTCAATGAATTCACAAGTTAAAGATTGACTAGTGGAAACGACACAAAGCTTAACATCACCGGATGTATTTTTAAAAAACTTCTAAAGTCTGATTTTCAAGATCTTTGCCGTGGTTTTTCTTTTAATCTAGGCACTTTTTCAGGTTAACGCTTTGGCTACAGGTTATTGTCCATTAGACTTGGTGAATACCTATGAGTGATAAGTATCTATCAGAGTTTATCTAGTTCATTGTGATTATTGCTGCTTTTCAACTAATTTCTTTTTTCTTCATTCTATCAACACTCTATCAAATCATTTAAAGCTTCATAAGTGAATACAAAAGTTGAATTCTTCTAGACAACCACAATTTAACGGAAATAATTTCTATACAACTTGTTTCTCGAATTTAGTTTCCGTACTTGAAATGAAGTGAAAAATGTATATCGTTTTAGTGTAAAGAGTTTTAAAGTGGTTTATTTCATGTTATCAACAAATTTTAGGTTAAGCCAAAATTATGTAATAGTCGATGGTATATTTAAACAACTAAGAGATATTTGAAACTAGAGATATGTACTGTCAGATCCTGGACATACAGTAGCACTTACATAATACTTACTTACTTATGCCCTTTACTCCTCTTGAAGGAGTATAGTCTTCCCACCGGAACTTTACATCAAACTCTTTTCCAGTTGTTTCCACTTGATATTCATTCCCAATGCAATGTGTTCCTTGATCTTTCACTTTTCCTTTTGCCTTCAGGATTTCAAGTTAGTGTTTGATTCATGATACAGTTTGATAATTTTCGTAATGTACATTCTATTTACTTCTAACGTCTTTACTTAATTTTCTCTTCAGCTAGATTTTGGTTTGTTTTCTCCCACAGAATGCTGTCGGTATTGAGTATCTTGCGTAGACAATTGTTTATAGATGCTTGAACTTGCACTTTTAAGTAAATATGTTCTAAGAGTGATCACTACCTTTGAAGAATACAGAAACATGTCCTTAATGTTAGTGCATTTGTACTGGATCCATATTCATAGTAGGAAATGAATTCAACATTTCATTGCTTGGTTTATATGCTAATCTTTAAGAAAAGAATAAATAAGCAATAATATGAAAAGTGCATAATGCTTGTTTGATTAATGTATAATTACTTCAAACACTACAACTCATTAGTTCCAAACTTATCATCACGCATTGCCTATCCTTGAGGATGTAAACGTCAAGGCGAGTACTGTTAAAGTAGGGGCAGCATTTCTTCAAATAAAGAACATATGGAACTCAGAACAACTCTCAACCAACATCAAAGTGACAATCTTCAATAAGAATGTCAACACAGCTCTACTGTACGAAGATGAAACGTGGAGAACTGTCAAAACCATCATCAAAATAGTACAAGTATTTATAAACAGTTGTCTACGCAAGATAGTAAATGTCCGTTGACCGGATACCATCAGCAATAGCGTACTTTGGTATAAAACAAATTAACATACATCTGAAGAGGGAATTAGGAAATTACGTTGGAAGTGGATGGGATACACATTGCAGAAATCATCAATCTGTATCACGAGGCAAGCGCTAACATGGAATTCTGAAGAGAAACGGAGAAGAGGAAAGTCAAAGAACACACTGCGTCGAGAATTGAAAGTAGACATGGAAAGGATAAATAGCAACTGGAAAGGACTGTCCAGGACAGAGTTGTATGGCGAATGCTGGTGTGGGGTCTACGCTCCTCAATGAGGGGTAATAGGCGTAAGTAATTAATTAGTTCCATACTCATCAGAATGTAGACTAAGGTTAAATCAATTGACAGGCATAACATTAAGTTACCTTATGACTAGAGAAAATTGGTTATGATATTAACTGATGATTGGTTACACATTTTATATCATTTATTTGATCTTAAAACTTGTTTAGTAACCACTTAACCATTTATTCACAATACGAGTAAAAAGGAACGATATGAAGCTTACTACACTTCTATGCAATTCAAACTACCGTATTTTAATTCCCTGAATAAACTTAGATTTCTTCTAGAACTCTTTGGTTTTATTACTCATGTTGAAGATAGTAATTAGGTACAATCAGCTTTCAAGCATTCTGTAGTGATTCATTTGGAGAGTGAGAACATTGAAATTGTGTTTGTCTGTCAGGCTACTCGGCATGTTTTTAACATAGTTCAAAAACCTATAATTCATAGTTAGATTTAAAAATTATGTATGAAACAATCCTAGAAATTAAAATTGAAGTAATTCAAATATATCGTCAGCACTTTGATTGTTTCCCTGATAAAACCCTAATCAGTTTATCATGTAGACGTTGAATTTCAATCACTGAGATTGCTTCAAATATAACCTCCACATTAAATGTCTTTCACATACTTGGATAGCAATTTTCGTCAACCTATTCAGTTAACATTTAATCAAGTGTTCATTGCCATTCTTAGCCATAGTTTATTTTTGAAAAATATTTGAAAGAGGGGGCTTTTGTGGAGATTTTAGTAATTTTATAGTTGAATTCATTAGTCAATTAATACTCGACCACCATGGAAAACCTGTAAGTACTGGACGGCCGTTTCATCCAAGGATGGGACCCCTCAGCAGTGAGCATCCACGATCCCGCTTATGGGATTCGAACCCAGAACCTATCGGTCTCGCATGTGAACGCTTAACCTCTAGACCACTGAGCTGATATCGTGTCATTAAGGTCTAACTTCAACCAATCCACGAAATTGAATCACCGTCTATCATTGTTTTCAGTGAGTTACTAACTCACAACAGACCTGATTGAACTCCACCAATCACCGCTTCACAATAGCACTCCAGGAAATACTTCTTGAAGCTAGTCACTGGTGAGTACACTATGATAATTATCAGACGAGGGTTGAAGTTAGAGATTAACACCACTGGATGTCAACTCAGTGGTCCACAGGTTGGGCATTCGCGTGTAGGACCGATAGGTCCTGGGCTCGTGATCCCGCGAATGGAATTGTGGATACGCTCTGCTGAGAAGTCCCTTAATAGGGCGAGACGGTCTTTCAGTGCTTCCAGGTTTTCCGTGGTGGTCTAGCTTTGATGACTCATGAACTCAACTAATAAATTATTGAAAAACATTTTGACGGATTTCATGTTAGTTTTTTTACTGTCAGGGATACTACCCCCAAACTCAGGTTCTGGAAAGTCAGAAAAATGAAAATTTCGCAAATCCGATAAAAATGATCCTGCTGGTCTTGTATTAGTGTTCCGACACCAGATAATGGGTTTTAAGCGTTCTTTATGTCCTAGTGCTTCAGTCTTGGCTACGTCGCTTACTACCCTATATATGTGTTGTATATAGCATATGCTATATTGCCACATAGAGCTGAAGGTCTCATGTGAGACTGGAGGTTCGCCATTGACATTTTGGATGGTTTAGCATTACTTTGGCAAGTTTCGCTGGTTCATTCATACTTGTGGTTACTTTACAGTGTTCTCAAGGGCCATTCCCATTAGGGCATTGTAAGGCATATCATTATTGCTAACATCAATGAGTTTGAATATCATGTAAGCGGAATAGGTCAACATTGGACTGTTCATGCTGTACATAATTGATTGACGCGATCAATGATCGGAATAATCATAAATATAATGTAGTTGTGTATAGGAATAGTGAGAGTGGTCCACCAGGGTGCTGGGTACCTATGTAGTTGCGCACAAGGATTCAGCTCTACTGTTCGGATTGTAGCGTTAAAGCCTATATAGTGTCTGGTTCTCTTGTGGGGAGGGATTGAGTCGTACTGTTCGGGTTAAACCTGGGCAGTGTCCGGTTCTCCTGCGAAACAGGATCGAGCTGTACTGTTTGGGTTGTCACGTGAAAGTCTGAATGGTGTCTGGTTTTCTTGAAAACCAAAGCAAAATTACCCTGGCCCACAAGGGTATATTATATTACTGTATAAATAACTTTTTATTGTCAGTTTTATTTTTCATTGTTCAATTGTTTAAATACATCGCTGGACATTTGATAATTCTGACACACAATTTAGATTTCGACTTGAAACACATTTTTTTATTCTAATTGAAGCCGATTCTTGAAGAACAATACCTAGATATTTCAAATTTACCAACGTTTCCCACAAATTAGGAACAACAATACAAATGCTTTGTTTTAAATAACACATTTCATGAATCGTTTCACCCCCACGGATCACTCTGACCTTTTAATAATGGGTTATTTTCATAAATTCAAAGTTAATGGAATGCAAGGAACCAACAATCCATTATCACCTACATTTTCTATTCACATTTACATAATCAATACTAATGACAGGAGTTTTCCTTGAAGAAGACAACTTTAGTATAGATTAGTTTTGTACAAAATTTTCATCTTCAATTCACAAATTAATTGTTGACGTTCAGTGACCATTAGGAAAAAATTACTTTAATTAAGAAACTATACACTACTATAACTATTAAAGGAATCTGAAAACAACACAATCACAGTTCAATGAATAGATTCCTTTTCATGAAACTGTAAAGCGAAATAAATTGACTTTATTTTATGTTCTCTAAATCTTCGATAAATACACTGATGTTTTACAAACGTTAAACCCTAACCGTTGGATGCCAGAACAGTGATATATCGGTTAAGTGCTCTGGCGCAAAACTGGTAGGTCCTGGGTTCGAATCTCGCGGGTGTGGGATCGTGGATGCGCACTGACACTGAGGAGTCCCATAATAGGACGAAACGGCCGTCCAGTGCTTCCAGGTTTTCCATGGTGGTCTAGCTTCAATTGACTCATGATTTCAATCATGAAAAACGTAATTTTGCTTGTAACATTCTCAAGGTCATTCGGTTGGACTCATTTCTCTCAGCTTGATAGTTTATTCATGTGGTTTACAATGTTCGTCTGAATATAAGTTGTGAAAATAATTTTCAGATATAAATTATTTCACAGGAATTGAACAAGGCAGATATTCTGTGATATGATCCTCATCAGTGACATTTATGAAACGCTGTTTATACAATTCTGAGTCGTTACTATAAACTGGGAAGCATCGTTGATAAACAAGGAGGATCTGATGCAGATGTAAAGGCGAGGATCGGCAAAGCAAGGGCAGCATTTCTACAATTGAAGAACATGTGGAACTCAAAACAACTCTCAACTAATATCAAAGTGAGAATCTTCAATACGAATGTCAAGATGGTCCTACTGTATGGAGCTGAAACATGGAGAACTACTACAACCATCGTCAAGAAGGTAAAAGTATTTATAAACAGTTGTTTTCGCAAAATACTCAACATTCACTGGCCAGATACTGTCAGCAACAGCGTTTTATGGGAGAGGACAAACCAGCTTCCAGATGAAGAGGAATTTAGGAAAAGACGTTGGAAGTGGATCGGACATACATTAAGGAAATCACCAAACTGCATCACGAGGCAATCCCTAACTTGGAATGTTGAAGGGAAGTGGAAAAGAGGAAGTCCAAATAACACATTACGTCAGGAAATAGAAGCAGATATGAAAAGGATGAATGTTAACTGGAATGAACTGGGAAGAATTGCCCAGGACAGGGTTGGATAAAGAATGCTGGTGGGCGGCCTATGCTCCTCCACGAGGGGTAACAGGCGTGAGTAAGTAAGTAACTATAAACTGAGCTAGAAGCAGTGATATAGAGACTGGGAGCCTTGACTTCACCAGCGATCAAGTCAAAAATGTGGATTCATTATGTGGGTGACACATTCGTAATCATCAAAAAAGTACAGCTAGAAAACACAGAAAATTCGACCAACAACATCCTCGATGAAATAAAATTCACAATGGAGAAGGAATGGAACAACAAACTATCATTATCAGAGACTCGAGTATATCAGAAGCCGACCCACTTAGATGAAATTCTCAGGCACAATAGTAACAACGCAGGAACTTAAAAAATCGACTACCTACAAACTTTATTCAAAAAGGGCGAAAACACACCCCAGGACACTGACAGCCCAGAAAAATGTATGATGATTATCTTTATAAAGAACGATTGTCGGCACAGTCTCATCAAAAAATATCAATCCAACTCATCAGCAAAATGGAAATCAAATATAGAAATCAACAAGTGAATCATCCTACCATATATAAAAGACTTCAGAGTTTATAACAAAATTGTTGAAGCCGTTGCAATAGATGTACCACATAAATCAGCGTAATCTCTTTAATTAATCTTATGCAAATCAAAAGATGAAATGGCGAAATAAGAAACATCGGACACAACATACTAAATAAACTGTTCAATATGCAAGGAACACTGTATTGGATAAAGTGGACACCCTCTTCATTTTCACATGAATAGACATCAACTAGCATTCGAACTCCGTAATATATCTTCCTTTATATCCATTCATGTGAACTCGCATTTGACTAGAAAAATGTTGAAATCTTAAATAGAGAGAATAATAAGAACACCAGAGAAGCTTAGCTTTGAAGTCAATCAGTAATCAAAGAAAAAAATCGAAGTCGATCTAGTTTATCAACCAATTAAAAAGACCATTGGGCAAAGATTCAGATTAAATAGTGAGACAATCAAGAGAAAGGTTATTGCCAATGCCAGATTAAAGGTCAACAATAGCTATTCAAGACCGAGGTCGACAAGATACCCCTGGATTTTGTATTGACGATGTTGTTCAGACGAACAATAAAAGCTCCATGATCAAACCATCTAACGCAAAGAACGAAACTACCAAAATCATCTAATTGAGCTATAAGTCTACTTCACCATACAGTCATTTAGTCCACCAGTGAAAAATAGTTATAAATACTTTCCATACTCGTGTGACCTGAAAAATAATCAAAAGAAATTACTACTTTCATAGATTTCTCTTAATTCACACTAGTTCCAAATAGCTTATATCAAGTTTATATTAAGTGTAGAATTAACTCTCAACAGACCCACTTCACATAATCATTAATTCAGTAAGTTAACACTAAAATCATGCTTGTCTAGTCTCTTAGTGATATACTTGATGCTAAATACGATTTCTCGGTAAAAGAACGAAGATCAGTGACACAGTGACACGATAGGCTAATCTAATCCGTTGTCCCAGGCTCCGCTAACTAGAGGAAGAAGTCCAAGACGAAGTAGGGGGAAATATATTCCGTAAGCAGCCGTAGTACAAGCAGTCGTAAGGGGAAAAACTCAAACGTATATATACAGTGATTAATTGTCCTTGGGCAGCATTACAAAATAGCACACTCAAAGATGCAACGGACTAATAGCATTTAAGATATTTTACAAGTGGGAAATTCGACTCGAAGGTGAAAAGAGCGCTTTTGGCGCGAAACCAAAGAAATTCAAATTTTTAAAATAAAATTACAAAATTAGGCCATTTACCGAGTAAGTTCTGGCGATTTAACATCCCCAACACTTAGTGCTGATCAGATTCTATCGGTCGGATTAAAAATTGGCTAATAGTTTAATATATTACTTCGGTTTACTAACTACTACTCATAAATGTATAAGTAGTGTATGACACAGTCGGTGATAAGAATAATATCACATCATATCTGCCCTGTTTAAGTCCCATGTGACTTTCATACTTTTGTAATCATTTTAATATCACTGATTTCGTGGTTACGTTAGTCTTCTTATCAAACACTGTGATTTGTATTCTTAAAACATTATTTGTTAGTTATGGAACCATATTAGTTGATTGGTAACCCATTGTTTTAAGATAAACAAGTTAGTTTCATCACTGGAAAGTTTTAAACTATACTTGGTTCCTTAATAAATGATAAAAGTCAGTCAGGAAGAAGTTTGGGCCTAGATTTTATTCTACACAGTACTTCCCAGCAAGCATTAGCTACAAATCTTGATTGAAATGATACTTCCTACAAGATATGAGCTTATGTTACAGAGGCTTTATCATGACTTATCGTTTAAAAGAGAGAAATAAATTTACGCTATGTTGTAGAAGTATATCGTAGTTAACATCAATTCAGTATGATATACTTCATTGATCCGTTCATGATTGATTGGATTTAAAAATTAACACCATTGGATGGCGAATCAGTGGACTACAGGTTGGCCGTTTGCATAAGAAACAGAAGGTCCTTGTGTAGTGTCGGTTACTAGGTTAAACCCATATATCTTATTCTAGCTTCCGGACAGGTCAATCCATCCATTCGTCTTGAGTCACGTTTTGACCTCGTTAAGTGTTCACTTAGCAACCCTGACAGTTCTTATAAGTGCGCATATGTGTGTGTACACTTCTAATCCTACTCATCACGTCTGTAGCTTATTTTTTTTGTGACTATAAATACTGAGTTACGCTTGATCAGATGGAGTTAGATCACACGCCTTCTCCAATGCGCGCCATCTTGCCTTGCTTTATTTTCTTCGCTTCATCCCTCTGACTGTCTGTCCAGACCAATGAGTGTACAAAATATATGTATTCAAAAATTCATTCTCGTGTTTGACTTATTTTAATTCCGTTATTCATTAACGCGATAAAATGTACGAGGATAGCTGATACGCGTATTTCGATGACAATCAGCAAACCATCCAATTGGAGTCAGATACAGGGCCGCTAAACTGAGTTCAATTCCCAAGTGCTGGTTCGTGAATGTGTACCACTGAGGATCCCTACACTAGGACGGAACGGACACCTAGTACTTCCAGGTTTTCAATGATACTCTAACATTAATCGGTTCATGATTTCAATGAGACCTAACAATCTCCACAAAATTATACTTACAATCTATATCTGATTAAACTCCTGGGTTTTACTTTAAAATGAATCAAGTTCTATATTGATTATTCCTATCAGTATCTTCAGCAATAATGTCCATTTCTAGGGTGTTTATTTATCAAACTTCTGTCAATTTATTATTCAATTAAGTGTAAAATTATTGTTAAGGTTGAATAATTACAAATAGTTTGTTATAGATGTAATCTACAATTAATATAATTGTTTATTAACTAAATAACTAATCTCTTGAATTTATTACTCAAATAACTGGGAATAGTAGTTTGTTTAAATGAACAATTTGTTCAATGATAAATTAAGATTTTAGAAATATAACTAAAACTACTTATAAGAGATGAATATGGTCTCGTGAGGCTGGATCGTGGATGAGCACCGCTGAGGAGTCCTATACTAGGACGAAACATCCGTTCATTGCTTCCAGGTTTTCCATGGTGGTCTCAATACATATATAATGTTAATATCTCACTTACTATTTGAGTTAACCCCCTGACTTCGAGAGGTAAATCCACGAGTTCTAGTGAGAAGCAGTGACCAGTGGAGTTCAAACCACGTCTGTTGTGAGATAGAAACTCACTGAAGACAATTGGTGAACGGCCGCTCAACTTCGTGGATCAGTCGAAGTTAGACATTAACACCGTTGGATGCCGGCTCAGTGGTTTAGTTGTTAAGCACTCGCGCGCCAAACTAGCAGGTCTTGGGTTCGAATCTCGCGATGCGGGATCGTGAATGCGTACTGCTGAGGAGTCCCATAATAGGACGTCAAGTACTTCTAGGTTTTCCATGGTGATCTAGCTTCAATTGACTCATGATTTCAACTACTAAAATCAATTTTATTGTAATAAAACAGGTTCGACGAACATGAACATGTGAAATAAACAAGAAGGTGGATCTCGATTGTCGATAGAATTTGTCCAAAACTTCTCAAAAGCTTTAATTAATATACTTTTATAATGTGAGATTTGTAATCTAATTACTAACCATACTATATTACTTGATGAGATGACATTAAAAGATTGAACAGAAAAGGAATAGAAATGATGTAGAAGCTATGATAATTAGAAAAACTGAACACTTGGAATATGGTTTAAAAAGATAGAATGAAGAGGTATATATGAAGGAACAGTAGAGCTTAAGATCTACATTATGACCGATTCTGGGTCAGATTGTGGTGTATGCTACTTATCTCGACATAAGTAGTATATAACATCAAGAGGAATGACTTGTAGCAGATGGTTAGAAAGATCGAATTGAAGAGAACGGGAAGAGAGAGTAATTGTTATGTCAATGAAGGAATAATGGAGTTTTAGATAATTGGTGAAGGATTTATAAATATAATATTGAACGTATGGTTTACACATTTTATGAAAGAACTATGTAACTTTGTATTCAAATATATTGATTTCTGTCGCCTGTATTCTCGTTCGCAGCAATGTCACCGAACACAGTAGTCGTGTGGACCCAAACAAGGTAGCATGAACTTATCAAAACGTTCCGGACCAGTTCTTAATAACTTCATGGACCAATGCTATTTTGGTTTGAGCGCGCCTAAATTGCTTCCAACCTACTTTTACCTATTTACAACCTGTCAAAAAACGTGATATATGCCTTAACCACAAACGCGAATACATTATTCACGTACAGACTAACAAGATAACTCTATATGGAGAGCAGTGGCCGAATGATTACAACGACAAACTTTCAACCACTTGGTTTCAGGTTGAAAAACCTTACTATGCATACATCAAAACTGAGAAAACGTTTAGTATCAGTAACACTTAAAAACACAGTTACTCAAACCCAAGAACATAAATCTCTGCTTAGTAAACAAGACAAACATTTTTTTCTGAGGTTAAAAAATCAAATGAAAAACTACACTGGTCTACATGTACCATTTTCATAACTCAGACCATCTCATAATTTTTTATGAGAAAACTCTTAAAATTAACAGTTACATGTAATTAATATGTCAGTAGATTTTGGTCAAAATAGTGGTCGTATTCTCTGGAGGGTGAAACAAACTTCACCGAACATCAGCCTTCGCTTTTTTTTTTACTTAAGTCATCCTAAAGTTTAGTGTTTTTCCTGTCTTCACGATGATAACAATCTCCCAGGGCGATGATTTAAAAGCAAAATCAATCGACCTTTAAACATTATTTTTTTATTTTATTTAAACACATAAATATTGGGTACAAGGAGGCACCAGATATATATGCGCCACACAAATCTCATTTGATTTGGGTGAGGGCTGTGATACTGCGCAGATGCCCAAACAGAAGCAGGTGGTTTTCTTAGGGAGTCACACTCGGAGCCTTTGACCTAAAAGGTCTGATCCACAAGGCAGTGGGGCATCGTGAGGAGATACAGTCCCATGGTAGCCGGTGACCAACAAATGGTTCATACGCCATTTGTTCCATCAGGATACTGGAGCCTATGTGCACCATTGGTTTGGAATCAGGGTTTTCCAACTCCACTAGGTGGACTCTCCGTGTCCATCAGCCCGGTTAGAGAGCCGGATATTCGCTTTTCATCCTTTCAATTTCGTAAACAACAGTAATGCACTGAGAAGGCAGTGAGTAGGACTTCCCTGGTAGAGGCTATATATTCGCGTGGCCATGTGAGAGCATTTGGAGAGGGAGAGCGGACTCTCCTCGCTCTCGGCCGTACCAGGGTATTTGGGGGCTAGGTCACATATGTTCATATAGAGGCTGAACCCACCCTAGATTGCTCAAGTGGGTTAGAAATAACCCTTCATCTTATAGAAAAAGTGTTACTCTTAGCCAAACACTGAGACGTCTAACCCTTTCTGTTGAATAGCATCACTGTTTTATTGAATAATTCATTAACTAACATCAACTCATGTGAAAAACTCCTAATTTTCAAAAATCGGCACGGAATTGAATGAATTAAAGAATATATTGGGAATTGAAGACAATTAATGATACATCGAATCATATTCAAAAAACACTCAAAATATATCCCAAGTAGTATGTTGAACCGACCATCCATCGTAGCGACCTGTTATAATTCAACTTTCCGAACCACATACTTAAATAGTGATTGAACTAATTATGTGCTGTTAAACGACAATAAAAAAGCCAGTTATTCCCACCAATACTGTTGAAAAATATAGCATAATACTTGTAAAATGACTACAGTTGGAATTGTGGGGTGACGGAATTAAACAACTGAGTACACCATTGGTTTGTAATCAGGGTTTTCCAACTCCACTAGGTGGACTCTCCGTGTCCACCGACCCGGTTAAAGCGCCGGACGTTCGCTTTTCGTCCTTTCAATTTCGTAAACAACACCCCCGCCACGAGAAGGCAGTGAGTAGGACTTCCCTGGTAGAGGCTATATATTCGCGTGGCCATGTGAGAGCATTTGAAGAGGGAGAGTGGACTCTCCCCACTCTCAGCCGTTTCAGGGCATTTGGGGGCAATTACACTCAGCTGGCAAATTCTAAATAGGAAGATACATGCTTCATGAAATCAAACGCTAGCCGCTATCCATCTCTGCCCTACAAAACTTGTGTCAAGGTATTCCACAAAAGCTAATTCAAAGTCATTTAAATTGTAAAATAGATCTATATCCTGGGACCACCGGGTAAGTAATGCAATTGTTAGGAAACGGGTACTAAGTAAGGATGGCAAATTGATTGATAAAGTAGTGAAACTTCACCAATTGAGATGGCTGAGACACGTGTTACGTATGCTCAACTACCGACTGCCCCGACGTGCGATGTTTTATGGTGTAGGAGTAGGTTGGAAGAAAGCTAGGGGCTGCCAGACCAAAACGTGGCACAAATCCATGAAGTGACTGACAAGTGGACTGAGCCATGTTGGTAGGTGTAGACTACCTGGTTGGGATTCGCGAGATGATAGCAATCGATGGTTAGAGACCTTGAATGACATGGCTCAAAATCGTTTGGAATGGCGAAGGTGCATCCACTCTTTGTGTTCTACCAAATTATAATCTTCTGAATTCTTCATGTCCTTATCCTTTTTCTCTTTTCGAATTTATTTCACTGGATTATACTCCTTGAATAACATCTTCAAACCCTAATCTTTCAGATTACTGCTTATACTCTTACTACTTCTACCACTATAGGATTTGAATCGACAACTGCATCTCTATGCTAATGTGGTATGGCAACTCGAACTGATGTACGTACGTACGAAGTTTTACATTGTGACTGACTGACTGATCTAATCTCTAAAAGCAAAACTTATTAACTAGAAATTTGTTTTATTAAACAAATAAACAGTTAATTCAATCCCACAATCTATAAAGAAGAAACACAAGACCTAGTTTTTTTCTATTTCATTCCTTCCTATTAATTTCAATAAATATATCACAGTCATACATTTTTAGAAAAATCATAATCCATAATAAATGATAATAATGATTTCATACAACATTTTAACCAGTCTCCTTGATCATTTCAGGGAATACTTTAGCAAAAAGAACAAGAAAACAAAAGAAAGAAGGAAGGAAGTAGTTCTCAAAACAACAGCCAATAAGAAAGTAGAAATTCTTGAAAATAGTCCCAGTTTAAGTATTAAAAAAAGATGATATGATTGAGATTATAACAAAATTCGGGATAAAAAGAATGGATGATTAGGTGAGATGAAAAGATAAACAAACAAGAGAGAAAGAAAGAAACATACGAATTAACTTGACAGTAATATGCATATATATATGCGTACTGTTACACTTATCTACATTACCAAAAAAAATTGACACATTTGTTTAAATATAAGACTTCATGAATAAAACAGCATAGTTAACCAGGTCACTGTGTATGTGTGTGTGTGTGTGTAAGTGCGCGTGAAACGATAATACAGTTCACGTTTCCAGTTCTATTTAATTAACTGTTTCATTAATTTTCACCAATTCAACTTTCCATTCCAATGACCAAGTATCAAAATCACTATCCTAATGATAAAAGGGAGTGAAATGTCAATGTTGAAAAAAAAGAGGATAAAAAAGTTTTCTATAGTTAATAGGATTAATTACAAAATGAAAAACAAATTTTTTTAAAAAAATTACGTCTAATCCTTCAATACTTACTATACGCAGAACGGGTTTTGTGGAGATTTCAGTATTTTCATAGTTGAAATCATGAGTCAATTTAAGCTAGACCACCATGGAAAACCTAGAAGCACTGGACGACCGTTTCGTCCTATTATGGGACTCCTCAGCAGTGCACATCCACGATCCTGCACTCACGAGATTCGAGCCCTGGACCTACCAGTCCCGCGACAGAGCACGTAACCGATAGACCACTGAGACAGCACCCAACGGTGTTAATGTCTAACTTCCACCAATCCTCGAAGTTTGAGTAACCGTTCACCAATTGTCTTTAGTGAGTTGTTATCTCACAATAGACGTGGTTGAACTCCACTGGTCACTGCTTCTCATTAGAACTCCAGGACATATATCTTGGAGTCAGTCGGTTAAGTGCTCTGGCGCGAGACTGGTAGGTCCTGGGTCCGAATCTCGTGAGGCGGGATCGTGGATGCGCACTGCTGAGGAGTCCCATAATAGGACGGAACGGCCGTCCAGTGCCTCCAGGTTTTCAATGGTGGTCTAGCTTCAATTGATTCATGATTTCAACTATGAAAACTTACTATACGGATTTAGATGATGAAATCAATGACAATGAAGTAATTCATTAACCAAATACTCTGCTTTGAGCCACATATGATATGTAAGGAGTAGTAATACTCACTAATTAGTTGCTAAAACCGAAGGAGAACTCAAGTTTGCTAATTTAGTTTTCGTCTGAAACCAACGTTTACCGGTTACATATTGTACAGTATATTGATACATCAAAATCTCATAGTTAATTTTCTTTGACTTCTTGTGTTAAGAATTTTTGAGTTGGATACATTGAGAATTTAACCAGAAATTGAAATTTATCCACTCAGTCCAGAGATATGTTATTGTGTTTTGTCTTGAGATAGTTAGTACACTCAAGGAGATAAGATCAAAACGAGAGCACGTCCGAAAGATAAAGTAATCAGAGGAGGGAGGTGGATTACACCGCGTCTCAAGAACTGGTTGAAATTTAAAACATTCACTATATTATAAATGAAAAGCGACTTTGCAGCAACTTCCAACATAAATTTCCATAAACCTGACACTTAAACTAACCTTAAACTCTACAGTAACTCAAAGGATAGAAATTATTTAAAAATTTAGACAGAACTGTCACCACTCATTATAAAACGCCACATGCACAACCTAGTTACATCCACTATTACGTAAAATGTTGGTAAAGAGAACTCGTGGTCTTCTTCACTTTCCCCCAATCAAATAATATAATACATTATCATGAGAACTATTCCCTTCCAATAAAGCGATTTCTTCAATTTCAAATATAGACTAAGGTCTATAGCTACAACTGATCTTTATTATTAATAGCTTTATTCATTTATTATATTTCGGTACAATATGAAATTCTCAATACAAGGCATTTCAACAAGTCTCGTTCACAATAAAAAGGAAAAGAAATCGGTGAAAAAATATCCGAATTTGTACAACTTTTCAATTAGAAACATGTTTAAGAATACAGCTTATTGACCAGGTCAACTCTAACAACCTATTCGTCACAGAGTATATTTGCTAGATAAGGTATTACAGAACTTTCATACTTTTGCTTGCGTGAATGGATTTTAATGTATTAACGTCTCGTTCTACCAGAAGATATACAACGAGAAAGATATGAATGAAGGAGATGGTTAGTATCTGATAAAATAACACCCAGCAGGAGTTTGTAAGACTTTAGATGTCTATCCACAACCATATTAATAATAACCTCAAGAGATTTACCACACACTCTGTTAACTGCCTTCAGCACTCTCCGCAATACAGCAAAGTCTTTTGTCGGAAGCCCGAGAAAGAATAATGGAGAACAGTAAGGAATAATAGGTAATATGCACGAATTGACAAATTGTGAGAATAAATGTCGAGTGATCACAAAAGCATGTAGCCTCTTTATGTAGTAGGTCAGACGGAAAACTTTCTTCGATAACAGTAAAACATGAGAAGACCAAGAGAGGAAACACATAAACCAAGATAAATGACTTTTATTAACAAATGCTCAGTAGTGTAAGCTTTACGAAGTTTCAACAAGGTGTTTAAGTGCTGTTTATGTATAAGGATAAAAAAATGTAGCCGTTTACTATTTAGAAAAATTAAGTGTGAGACCATTTAGAACAAACCATCATTCAATAAGAGACAAAAACCCATTCACTTTTAAGGGATGTAAAGAGGTAGGAATTGGAATACACGCAGTGAGATCGTCCACATATTTAACGAAAGTGTCTTTTATGGAAGATGGCAGATCATTCAGAAAAAATGAAGATGAATGAACAGCTCCTTGTGGCACAACTTCATGAGTCAGTAGAGACGTTGAACACTTTCCTCGAAACACAGTGTACTTTTCCCTTCCTTTGAGGTAGGAACATAGCCAACTGGTTATCCAGCTGTCAATGTTGACGCTGATTTACTTGTTAAGTAAAAGTTGTCTTGGGATAGAATCAAAAGCAGAAGTATAGTCCAGAAAAGAGCATCGAACATACTTCTTACGCTTTTTCAAGCCGAATACTAAATTGTGATGCAGAACACCAACGGCGTCTAAAGTGCTTCTTTTGCATTTGTAAGCAAACTTATACGGATCAATGTGCTCTTTTATCGCAGGTTGAAGTGGGAATATCAATAATTTTTCCATTGTTTTGAGGAAAGGTGAAGGTATTGCTATGGGTTTTTTTTAAAAGGATGTTTGGGATACTATCAGGTCCAAAACATTGGGATGAATTAAGTGACTGGATACATTTTCGGTCATCATTTTCAGTGAAACTAAGAATACAATTATTCTTTAACCTGTGGATATAGGGAGCATGACGTCAGATAACTGACGTATAAAAGACCTATTTAAGTCACAAACATTCAGCTGGTTATCGCTTCTAATCTGTCTGTCACCTGTAAGTTCTCTAAAGAGTTTCCACATACTTGGAGAGTTATTACAGGATTGGAGTTTTTGAGTAAACATAGAGTTGAGACGTCTAATCTCTAGGTTTAATAAACCATTTAGCTTACGAACTTCAATAGTTTTTCTCTTTGTACATTCCTTCTTTTACCCTCTGTAATCATTTTAGCTGTGGAGATATAAGTAGATCAAAGCTTAGAAAAAGTAGTTTCAGTGGGACAACAAATATCAAAACAAAATTTAAGATAACAAGTGATAACATCAGTAGTGTTTTCCAGGAAGTAGTGGACAACTATCTCGTCCTAGCAAGAGACTCCTCAGGAATCGGCATCCACAAAAACAGAAGGAATCAGAACCAGGACCTTCAGATCTCGTGATGAGAATCTAAACTGAGTTTTATCCCCAGCTGGGTCACGGATGTTTACTGCTCATGCTAAGATGAAACAGCTATCCAGTACTTCCTGATTTAAATGGTTATCTAATGTCAATTTGTGATGCGATCTAAGAAGCATCATCAAAATCAGAAAAGACAAAAGCCTACTTATATTTACAAGCATTCATTTAAGAAATAAAAATATTGATACACTTAATAAATGTACCTTTTGCCGAAATAGTTGGGCTTGCTGCCAAGCCACAGAAGATGGCTTCCCAGTAGATTCATCATCATTCCATAGACGAGCTTTTAAAGTCAAAAAATCAGCTCCACTCATAGCTTCTGAATTGAATAATGAAGCAGAACCTGGTTCAAGACATAAACATGAGTTAGGCACACATGGTGGGTTTTTATTTTCTTCTGGGCCACTACAACTATTATTTGCCGGATATTCACCGGAACAAAGTACCAAACGAGCATGACATTCAGTTGAATGACATACCATATTGGTAAATATAGAAACCTGATGAAAAAGAGGAACAGCAAAAATACAAAAAAATATTGCCATTAAGTAGTAGTAGTAGTAGTAGTAGT